>NC_085003.1:7055672-7075672 GCF_963854185.1 Sardina pilchardus | reverse complement strand
TTAATGCAGGGCAGCAGCGTTGCTGGTGAAACGAGGGAAACTTGACATCATTTGTGATAGTTGCCATGGATACCATAGAGAGCTCTCTCTCTCTCTCTTTCTCTCTCTTTTCAAGGAACACCTTTTTGAAGAAGCCGTTCAGTGTAAAAAAAAAGAAGAAAAAAACAACATGAAGAATGAAGGTGCCAGTCAAACGTCCCAACACCAAGGGCTCCCGTTGTCGCCTGTCTGCTTGACTCGGCCATTAAGCCGCCATGCAGCCGGTGGCAGACTTTTTGTGAGGGAGACAAAATGACCTGACACTGGCCGACGTAGCCGACTGGAGAATTCAATTTGTTCACGCGACAAAACGTGAGAAAGGAAGTGGGTAGAGAACAGTCTTGGACCGGGAATGGGAAAATACATTTAGACTGCTCAACATTTGCAGCCATTAGAAGGACCACTTTAGACCTATCCTGTATTAATCTCTCCTTCCTGTAGAAGTGCAGCACCCCACATGGGGATGCTTTTTTAACCATTAGACGCAGTTTTCAAGTACAAGAGCACACGGTTGGGAAAAAAAAGATACTATCAAATTACCCTACGTGATGTAGACAGCTCCATTGATCTTAGGCTTTCACGTTCACGTAATCCATCAATTTACAAGTTTGCACTGACACATTCATTATACAGAGAACAACAGAGGCACGGAATGCAATCTCCAAGTCTCTTAAGACATAATTACATCCTCAGCAGCACGACCTCTCCCAAAACAAGGCTGACACCTTGCTAATGTGTCAGGTTACACAAACAATACAGCGATTCGTTCACCATCATTTGTATGATGGCAGTAATGCCGCAGCCTCTCTCCGAGCAGAGCCTAAGTCTCGGGCAAATGTGGAGGAGCACAATGACAGAAATAGTCATTTTCTCCACGAGGGGCTACAGAGTGACCTGTTTTCCCTCCTTGCGTTAATGGCTACCCCAGGCTTGCCATGTTCCACTAAGGCTATTAAAATGTCAAAGCCCAATCTTTACCCCATGCTGTGGGAGACGGCCCATTATCTGCACACATTACATCTGAATTTCATTCGGCAATTCGGCGACATCCAATTCGATTGAGCCAAAACTTGTGAGATCAGTGCGAGATGTTTGCTTTTAATATGCATAACGTGGTGTATGAAGGCACCGCGTCTAGATTGACTTGTGCTCCTCATAGCAGTGTATGACCCCAGGGCATAATATTCATGCCTTTTTCTCTCCTTCTCCCTCTCCCTCTCCCTCTCTCTTTCTCACTCAATCTATCTATTCATCTTTCTCGCTCCCTTACTCCTCAGAGACCGTGTGTGTGTTAGCATTTGGCTCATTTAGAGCTGTCCCTGAGCAAAAACGCTCGTGGCCAGAGACTCTCTTCGGGGAAAGGGCAGCAGTTCTCGCCCCGGGCCCCAAATCACCAGGCCAGCATTTGCTCACAGAAGGCCTTGACGACGCCTTTCGGCCGAGGAGAGAACACACGGGGCTAATTTCAGCAATCCACTGGAGACTACCAGTGCTTTGTTCTTGGATTGTGACACAACACTGCTCGTGTTGCTGTGAGCTAACAAGTAAGAAAAGAAACATACCTCGGCCTTCGTATCTCTAAATAAGCACCCCAGAGCTCTCATATACACATGCTGTAGCTGCCTGATAAACAATTAGAGGGGTCGGTCTAATTCCCACATTGATTCCTCCTCCAGCCATACCAGATTCAGCCATGGACTTCAGTGCTACAGTAAGCCTCCAGTTATGCTGAACAAATGCTGACATTTGGTCTGTCTAGTCATTAGAATGACATGGTGCACCTTCATTTCTACGCTTTAATCATCTCAATCTAAAAAAACTGAGGCAGCAGGTAAATGCAGAAGGTTAATTAAGCCTGTCATATTTCATAAGGTAACTTAACAGGTAAGCCTTTCACAAAGTATAGTCCATCCTTATGAAAATACGAAAGGTGGCAAAGCATCAAAAGTATAATCTGACAGATGTGGTGAGAGAGGTAACTTGAATAACCCCTCATCTTGTTAGAAGTCATACCCTTGGGCAAGAATAATCTTATGCAAAAATCCTAATGAACATCTGCAATCAACGTGGTTGAATGTAAATGTAATCAATGCCTCGTGTGTGATGAATTAAACAGTAGGAAGTGGGAAGGTGATTAATGCAGTGGCAAACAAAATTCCAAGTGAAATATATTTGCTAGGATGTCAGCTCTTTACTTTAAAACAGCACTACAACTCGAGTATGAATTATTAGTTTAAAGCCCCCTTCCCCAGCATCTGAGTAGATGTACTGTATATAGTAGTGAAATAGCTCCCCAGCCAAGCCCAAGCCTCAAGGTTGCTCCGCTGTGAATCCATTTCTGACTGTCTGCATGCGTGAAGGCCAGTGGCTGAGCTGTGGGCTCTCACAGCAGGGTCCTGGGTGAGCTCCAAAGGGCCAGAGCGCAGGAACAGCAGCCTGAACACTGGCTACAACCCCGGGCCTGGAGCAGAGAATAACTCGCTATTGACCCAAATCCAAACGCTGCTGTTTTAATGAACACTGTAATGAAGCATATGGTACTCTGGAAAGCATGGGGGAAGACTTTGGGGGGAAATAAATTATTATATTTTCTTCTTTTAAAAAGATACGAACCATGATATGATGTATGATTCTCAATGAGACATTTTAAATCAGACATTTGAAGATTAAAATACAGTGGCCTCATCTCTTGGGCCCCTTATCTCTGACAGCAGCCACACAATGGCATTCCATCAACTGGTCCAAGCATACGTTTCCCATAATCCACTCATTAGGTTTTATAATTGGGAGGGTGGTACGGGTATGCAAATAATTGGAGTGGTTAACATATGAATTGAGGCCCTGTCGCTCATGGAGTGCCTCTGGCTCAAAACAAGCTGTCCCTTCACATGGGGACAGTACGGCACAGCCCCCCAACCACCCGCTCACGCCAGCCACACAACCCACCCGCCCACAACACCCCCAACCCCAGCGCCACTGCCAAACTCATCTTTTCATTCCCTTATCGAGCCAACCTGTTTGGTTTACTGTCAGCCGGGTTGCTCCCTTCAACCCTGGTAGCTGCTCCCTGTAAAGGAAACATTCCCTTGAAACAAAGTAGCTTTGGCAAACTTGCCCAGGCCACACTACAATACCAGTGAACTCGTCTCCATTTCTCAGCGTTTAAAATAGGATAAACACCCATCAATGACCAGCATCTTCTCTGCATTAGTCCCATTTGGATAGAGAATGGGGAGGCGAGGCTAATTCTGTGTCTCTCCCACAGTCAACAGCCCTCCCCTCTAAGGGAAAACACATTGACATTCACTAAGCTCTGTACAACACCAGCGTCTCCGACTCTGCTGCCACGCCAACGATGTTGCTAATGGTGTTGAGGTGTTTGTGAGGAGCGTAGCGTAGCGTAGCACAGCGCTCGCTCACTCTTTAGCATTCATTTGAGCAGCTCACTGCTGCTGTATCAAGATCCATCTTCAGAGCTCAGCTAATCCTCTGCTGTGTGAACCGTAAAATCACCATACACCACTTTCATCTTATCTGTCACCTGCTGCACAGAGACCAGCATAGCACCACGCTCATGACATTTATATATTACATCAAATTCAATAACTACCAGTGCATAAGAGCGTAGTGTTAATGAGAGGTTAAGTGTAAAGTGGTCAGTGAAAAAAGTAAGAATGATGAAAAGTGAATAGTGACGAATGATTGAGGAAATGAAAGCAATGAAAACAACCTCCTACAAAAATCGCAACTCATCTTATGTGATCTTGTGTTTTTTGTCCTGTACTACAGACGAGAATGTCCAGTCCTTCCATATGACTTGCTCATGAGCCAACTCTTCCTTTCTTTTTCCCAGGCCAACTTCACGACTTAAGCCTCACCTCATTTCCGTCCAAGATCTCGTTATCATCAACTGTAATCAAGATCTCGGAAAAAGTCCCCTGGCTGGCCTCGTGTGACACCTGACCCTCTGAGCACCACTTCAAAGACAGGATTAGGCAGCTCAATCACTTTAAAAAGTCATTAACAGCAGACCCAGGGCAGCCTGGGACTGGAGCGAGCAGTGCCGTGCAGCAGTTGAACTTGACCCTTCCCTGGCGACACGTCCCAGAGGTATCTGCGGGAGAGGAAGCTATCACGGTCGTCCATACTATCACCACTACACTTCTTCAATGGGAGTCGCGTCATGTGCAGATGTATGCGCAGGACTTTTGAATTCTGTCTGACATAATCCATCGTCTTGCCGAGTGCGGATTGCATGAGTATGCTAATGGTGGGGCATTCTTATGATGATCAGAGGCCCCTTGATTATCATGAACCAACAAGGCGACACAGCCAAAAGAAAGTCCAACAAGTCCCCTGAGTAACAAGTCTCCTGCCTAAATCAGACATGTTTCACTGTTGCGTCTCATACTACTTGAAAACACAGGTCACTGCTCTTTACGCCTAACTGCCCTGAATAGACTACTTATTTTTGTACTTCATTGTTCCATATATGAATACATACCACATAAAGAATTTTTGAATTTGAATACAGTTTTACCCCCATGGCCTCCAGAGACACGTTAGCAAATTAGCCTGAAATGCCTTTTGAGAATAAGTCATGAGAGGCTGAGCTAAAATACTTCCAAGACCATTTGGTAACCATGGCGATGGTTCTTCTTGCAGAAATCCATTTCTTCCTTCTGTTATGCTGACCTTTTCATCAAAATGAAATGAGTATGGCAAGAAAGAAAGACAAAAAAGTGACGGACCCATCCCCCACTCCACGAGAAGGCTGCGAGAGGAGAGATTCAGCTAATCTCCAGTCACAGAGGGGGGAGAGGGGAAAAAAGACTACAATCTCCTATTAAGAATTTTGTTAACTTAATCACAAGGAAAGGAGGGCTTGATAAAAGCAGCTTATTTCACTCCCAAATCTCTCAGTAAGAGCGGGCGTCAAATGAGTTTCTCTTCAGAGTGTTTTAAAAGTTGAGTTCCATCCTAAATGAGTCTCTTAGTGTGAGGACGAGAGTTTGAAAAATAACATGCTTTGTTTCTGAATGCATTCCCCTCTCCTCGCCACCATACCCTCCCCCTCACCCCACCCCACCCCTGACACCAGGATGTTATTGTAAGGGATGGGTGCTGGAGAAGACATACAGTTAACCTCACGGCCAAAATATCTGATCTGTCACTAAGCCCTTTCATGCAAACATGTGAGGTCACCCAGCGCCATTGGACAGGTCACTCTAGTACCATCCTAAATCAATGGCCATTGTTTCCTGGGCTTTGGGATGTGCTGATGGTCAGCACTGGGCCTTTCGGCAATCTGGCAACACCATTGTGCCACCAGTGAATCTCCCAGCAGCAGAAGTTTCCTCATTCCCATATGAATACAATACGACTCCCATAGGAACAATGTATATATCAAACTGAGGCTGATAAAAAAGACAAAATTACACAGACTTTTCAGCTGACTGCTTGCATATTTGCAAAAATCCATGCTGAGGAGGACCTTCCTTTGAAAAGGGCATGGATTACTTCATCCGCAACCAAAAAGGATTTCCCTGTTCAATTCAAGAATGGGGAGGAAGCACAATTTGGCTAAAATAAAATCTATCCGACACTGAGGTTATGCACTTTCAAAGCCTGATTGGCAGCTTACAAGCACAACATCGCTCCAGTCTGGGGCATGTATTAAGACGCACAAAATCAGCCATCGGAAATGGCAGGCCGTTTGCATAATGAAAGCGACGTGGCACAGGTGTACCCGCTGAAAGAACAGCGCTCGAGTGACAAGGGGGAGAAGCCTGCACCTGGGCCACATGCTAAACGCTACAAAATGGAAAGTGATGACTAAACCACACGGCTCTGGCTGTCACGCCGGAAAGCTCTCCGTGACGGGCGACCAATATCAGGCCATGACAAGCAGCATGCATCTCCATTTTATGATCAATAACCGTCAGAATACATTTGTGTGAATAACGCTGATTTGCCGGCAATGTTTACTGTAAGGCAGAAGGGGAAATGCAGGGTTTGTCGCCATGCTATTGGGTTTCTTTTCTCTTCTGCACCTGCTGAAGGCTTTGGCTGATTGCATCAAGTGGACTAAGGAAGGATGTGGCAATCCTCAGTAACTACTACAACAAAAAAAAAATCTCTGTGAGAAAGTCCTGTGAGAAAGTTTCCTTAAGGGTGGGCTAGATTGGATGAAGGGTGGGGGTGTGAGGTAGGTGTGTGTGTGTGTGTGTGTATGTGTGTGCAGGGGGGGGGGGTGTATGTGTAGGCGGCTGTGGTGTAGAGTAGACACAGTCTTGTTGAAAAGTCCACAGCATCGCTGCATTCACAGGCCCCCGCAGCACAAAAGCCTTTCTCCCTCTCTCTATCCGTCGGCCCCTGGCTCACAGGTCCACCTGCGCTCTTCAAAAAGGGGGGCCGCCTCGGAGGAGGTCCGCCCGCGAGACCCCACTCCACTCGCCCACAATCAAGTGAACAGTACACCGCCCGCCCCGGTCCCCAGGAAATGCAATCAGAGAGGGCCGCTCGGCCCCTCCTCAAACCCCTCCATTGTGCGGCGCAGGCTCTCGCCCAGCCAGGAGCGAGAAGCGCATGTAACACTGGAAGGACGACTCCTCATTAGTCCTCCACCCAGAGCCACTTTGTTTCCTTTGTGTCCGTCACAGACTAATCAGGTTCCCTGCCTAAGCTCTGTGTGTGTGTGTGTGTGTGTGTGTGTGTGTGTGTGTGTGTGTGTGTGTGTATGTGTGTGTGTGTGTGTGTGTGTGTGTGTGTGTGTGTGTGTGTGTGTTGGGGGGGCGGGGGGGGGGGTCACAGGAATGAAATGGTATAACTTGTGAGCAGGTGAGTGAGAAGTATGTTGGTGACAGTTTTAGCATGTTTTTCTGCCGACTGTATTTTGGTCTCTTTTCCTCCTCTTTATCAGAGTCTCAGATAAAGTTGTTTTTTATCAGAGAACTCAGGGATAAAACTTTAGCTGAAAATGTACAGATTGCATTCCTGGAAAGATTTTTTTCTATATCTCGACAGGTTTTGTGCGGTTGGTGAACTGTTGGTAGACACCAACACAGAAGCAAGCAGTGCACACAGCAAAGCAGAGAACTCCAAAACAGGGAAGTAGTGATGTAACTGGGCAACTCACTGCATTGCACTCTCTTCCACTCCTCTCCACTCCTTCCCTTCCCCCCACTGAGCCACAGCAGGTGAATACTAATTATTTCCCCTTTGCTGCTCACCAAAAGCACCGGCCATCCAGTTTTTTGGACAGAGAGAGAGACGACAAACAATGCGCCTTTCAAAGTGTGAGAAAATCAAATCAGGCCTTTTGTGGCGGCGGGGGCCGTGGGGAGGGCGGGGTAAAGGGATCAGCCCTGACCTCCTCGTGGCATCGTCCCGCCAGCACGCAGGCAAGGACACACACACAAGAGCCCCTGCCAGGTTGGGCATTGCTGCAAGCTGTACGTCCGCATGGTCCGATTGTTGAAATGAACGTCTCGTCACCCGCTACATAGACTGCTGCTTCAACTGTCTGGACTGAGCCGAGCAAAAGTTCCTTTAGCGATAACCACTGAGTTGATGAAATTGTAACAACCTTACAGCAAAGTGTATGAAAATAGACAATGCTGTTCGATGTGATTAATATTCATATACTTCATTCTAATTATATTTATCTTGGTTTCAATAAAATCCCACGTGGGTATGGAGACGGGACTAGGCAAGTGAATCTTGTGATATAAAAATGTGGAAATGAGGAAACGGCTTGGATGATCGGTGATTACATTTCCCTAAGCAATGGCCTGTTTACATCCCAGCTAAGGATGAATGAGAATTCCTCTGTTCATATGCAAATTCCTACAAACAGTCCAAAGAAAGTAACAATCCTTTCAAGACCGACCTGAGCAAACTATCATTTGAATTGCAAAAAAGGTCCCCCTACTCCAGAATCTCATTCCTCCATTTGCTTGGGGGCTAATTTCCAGACGACTTTGAAGTAATAAATCGTATTAGCCTCAAAACAACAAGGGTTTAAATTGACTAGTGGTTATTATCAGTCTAGAGTAGATCAAATGATGCTAATGAACATGAGATAAAGACACAGAGATCCACTAACCTGATAACAAGTCAAGCTCATTTAAGTCTGTTTTACATTTAGTTGATGCACTCTGTCAGCATTTAAGCTGTCTCGGCAGCAACACACACACTGCATCCCGCTGATTGCACAGCTCCTTGGAGTCGAATATGTGGCGTGGAAAAAAAGGCTTGGACACAAGACCTCATTGACCACTCTCTCTGTCCACTGAGCTGTGCGCAGAGTGAGCCAACCCCTCTGCACAGCTGACTGACCGTCCAAAGCAACTCAACTAAATGAAGAGTTCACTGGTGACCCATGATGAATGTGTGGGTTAAGTAGATGTAGAACTAAGTTCACAAGCACGGAAACATTTACATTACACCAAAACACATAGAGCATTGCCAATGCATCAATGATCAACAACAAAATGCACTATACAATGTGGTATGTAGTAAGTAAACTACTATTTCATATCTTTTCAATTTCTTTATGTGAACCTCATTCAACAAAATGACAAGGTTTATGCAGATTATGACATTGTCCATTTCAACAAAACCAGTAAGCTGGATGTCTGTTGTGCCACAGAGTGATGCACTTAAACACAAGTGTCCAAAATCACTGTGTTTACTCCACTAACCTACAGTGCACTACAATGATGGCACGCTAGCGTGATGATAAAATGGACGACAAACGCAAGAGAGCATCGAAGTGTTTGCTAATGGCGGCGCCGTCAACCCATAATGACTTCCACGCCATAATCTTCCAGCCACAGTCCATTATGGAGGTCAGCAGCACAGCTGGACAGATTTGGGTTTTTCGCGGCCGTGGGGAATGGGGTCATCCAGCACCCTCAGTCCGAGGCAAGCCGCCGCTGTGCGCTCGTCAGACTCACTCGCTTCTGCCCGAGTGTTCAACAGGGCATACAGGGATAGAGACAGCCGGCACAGCGACTCCATGGCCCAGCCCAGCATTAAATTTAATATATGCCAGGCCAACACGGACATCATTTTAGAAGCGATTCAGGCATGAGATAGGAGGCACTCTCAGCCATCCCAAAACCTTTCGTGCTAGTTGTGTCCGTGTGATAAGCAATTCAAAAGGCTGTTAATGCATTATGATGCATTAAGGGATATATATACTGTACACATCATATATATAGAACGCTTATAGTCTCTCAGCTCGTCAAATCTGATCAGCTTAAACCATATAGCAAATACATTACGTAATGGGTCGGTCTATACTATCCATACGAGAACATACACGTTCAGTTCCCTTCAGTTCAATTCAGCTCTGTGAGAGACTGAGCGCTCCAGGCATGCTTTCAGCAGAGCCGTCACCAGAGAGCTCCTCTGCAAACCCAGGTGTGGACCGGGAGGCGTTTACAGAGCCATTCAGATTCAGACGGAGCGAGCACACTTGGCCTTCGACCATGAACCAAGTTTAATGACCACATCAATCACGCCATTGCTCTCAACGCTGTTTACGAATAGACAGCGGAGAGAGGGAGCGAATGGAGAAGTGGACCATATATTCCGCAGAATGTGTCAATATCCTGTCAAATCGGATTCGTTCCGAGACTTGTGGCGATTACACGTGACGGTCCAGTGCGGCTCACGGTCCCAGGAGAGCTGTTTCATTTGGTCGTGCGGTTGTGGACACGCATAAAGACACAAAGAGGGACGGGGATTTCTGGATGTATTGATGGACGGATGACTAATGGTAAGAAATAGAGAGAGACTGAGAGATAGATGCAGGCTGTGAAACAGAGAGGAGGAGAATTAAAAAGAGCTAGAAAAACATGGGGGAGGGAGGAAGAAAGAAAGAGAGAGAAGAGCAAGAAAGATAGACAGAAAGAAAGAAAGAAAGAGAGAGAGAGAGAAAAAGATGGGCATGAGACCCCCAACGTGAACCGGCATCCCTTGGTCTCGTCTCTCCATCTGTTCGGTGGTTCATTAAAGCCAACTGCGGCTCTCAGCCTGGCAAGGCTGGCAGAGCTTCCCCCTGAGGTGGGTGGCTGTCCCCTCTCCCACCCCTCCCAGCCTCTTCAGAGGAGAGAGACCCTATCAAAGCCAAAGCAGAACTCCGCCACCATCCATCCATCCATCCATCCATCCATCCATCCATCCATCCATCCATCCATCCATCCATCCATCCATCCATCCATCCCTCCATGCCTTAACCACTTCTGGGGGGTGCCGAAGGGTCTATAAGAAGCTACCGCTCCATCTGCTAGCTTTTGTGTTTGTTTCGGTGGGACGGCTGATCCCACCCATACTGGGGTTTAATCACATTGCCTTCTCACCTGCAGAGAGCAACCTGCCTCTGCGCTCACTAAGACTAATCCACTCCGCGAGGAGCCTATGCTATATAGACGCTTGCAAGGTTACACATTCCACTTGGACGCCTTATCAACGAGACTCCGTTCTCTTAAAGGGGCGCTCGTACAGAAGGCAAGCAGCCGAGGGAGAAGCATGGAAAAGGTCACCATGGATTTGCTGGCTTCTTGTCTTGATTATGTAAATTGAAGGCTGACTTTGAGTGTGGTGAATTTTCTGTGTTGGCTGAATGAAGCCTTTCATGCTTCAAATCACATTGGGGAGAGAGTGATTGAGAAAGTGCACAAGGGCCAAAGATTGATTGAGGCACTGCATAATTTGTTGTCTATTTTCAAGTCTGAAACCACAAGGAATTGCTTCTGTTGAGATGGATAAAATAACTTTTGCAACTGAATAATTTTTGAATATGGAATTTCCAATGAATCATTTTTTAACAATATGGACTTTCCCGTGTAAAAGGACTGATGATACTAGCAAATCCATTTCACGGAATGAGCCAGAATTGCCAGTTAGTCTTTAAAAGTTCCGGAACCCCTTCAGTATCACAGAGTTCAACCGAGTTCAACAGTTCTGTAAGCAAATGAAATAGTAAATCAACTCATTTATTCACTGAAGTCTTTGTCTCAGTCTTTACAGGCTCAGTGTCCCATGAATCACTCGGGGCCAACCTTCCTGTCATTAGCAAAACACACATACACAAACCACAACCCAATCATGTGAGCAGAAAACACACACAGACATGTAGAGAAAAAGACTTCTGAGGTAAACATCAACTCGGGGGAGTGGGACGGGGACGGGGGGGTGGTTCTGCTGTGAGCAACTCTGAATGCGAGGACGAACAAAGCCTTTCCACCTGACTGTTCAAACTGCCGCATCAGACCGCAGGCCCTACCCACTGACATTTCTCTCTCTCTCCCTCCCTCACTCCCTCCCCCCTTCCCTCTCTCTCTTCTCTCTGTAAAAAGTGTGGACTCAGCCAGTCTGTGTACAGCGGTATTGACCACCATGCTCTGAGCCCACCATCAGGGAGAAATAAAAGAGTTGACTGTCTCTTAGTCGGAGACTATGACATGCTTAACTGAACTGAATCACACAGCTTTCGACCCAAGCTGGGGAACTCCAAAAAACCAACAACAACACTATTTTCGCAACATCTTTGCCTTGGTCTAAGCCTCATCTCATTATATAAAAACTGACATACTGCTTGTGATTGTATCATTTCAAAGAATTCGCAAATAAATCAACACCAGAACATTTCTGAAAACAGCACAGTGCTGAACGCAGAGTTAAAAAATGTTTATGGTGGTGGTGCCGCCTGAAATACTGGGAGCAGGATGTACAGAGGCGAGAGGTACTGATGCTCAGTGAAATGACAGCAGTGTCCCAGAGCCTGGGGCTTGACAGCTTTCTTTCTCTTTTTTTTTTTACTTTTTAAAATACAGCGCTGGTGACTCGGAGGGTGAACCAGTCGCTTTTTGTCCAGGGAACATTGATTCATTATCATGTGAAAGTATTCATTCCTCATGCGTGAAATCACACAGGGAAGTATTGTAAATGGATTCCATTAATGTGCTGTGCTAATGGCATGGAAGGGGAATGGTGACTCACTATAAAAAAAAAATCAAAAAAGAGGGTTTTTTACATCGGCTTCCATTCAGACTCAGCATGCCCCATCCATGCTTCATCTGAATGATGCAAAGTGCAAAAATGGATTACTATTGTTAGAGCCGTGCTTGATAACACAACTCAGAATCCCTATTGTAGCCAGTGTTATACAGTAGTGATTCCTTGGCAAACAGGTTTAGAGGTTGGTTAGTAGTAGCACTAATCCACTGGGCTTACCTCAGGAGAAGTTCCAGTTTCCACTCCTGCTCTGTCACCACTTGTCCTCCACCTGACCTCTGAGCTGGACACTGCAACCTAAAAACACAATGGCACACAGAAGATCAGCTCTGCTATCACACAAGAACCATGAAACACAGCACTGACACCACCGCTGAAACATATCACTAATATAAATCATTGAGAAGTTGCATATATTTTCATGTGCATTAATAACAGACATTGACACATTTCATTCGGTGATGATTTGATACAGCACATCCTATTAGGTGTCACACTAGGACCCAAACACTTGAACAGTTTTGATGAAATTAGCATGGTGAGATACAAAATCACTGGATGTTCTAGAGAAGGTTTAGGTAACACATATGAGGCGTTTCCTTTTGGTTTGTATAAATAAACCATAAGTAAGATGTGTAATCTGCAATTCCAGCTCTGACAACAATCAACGACGACTATCAGTGGTACATGAGGACTAAATGAACCCTGAAATTCATGAACACGCACAACCTGTTTTTGCCATGGGGTTGACATTTGTTTCCCAAGATGAATGTAACGCTTCAGCATGCAGCGCGAGGTACGTTCTGCATGCATAGTGACTTTGCTCTGATTCAGGCAAATCCCCTGTCAAAAGCCCTCATCTCCCCTCTCCTCAATTCAGATAGCATCCGTTCCATCAGGGAGTTCCCACATGATCCATATTTCAGGCCGTGGTGTGTAATCTATGCTAAACCACTCTCCATGCCACTTTAATCACGCGCTGACATACAGCAAGGGGGAGAAACTGACCAAAGAATGCTTTTGATACATGGGCAAGTAATTCTACCTGACATACCAGACATTGTAGCAATCTATGGTAGAAAGAAAGTGTGAAAAAAGGTGTGTGTGTGTGTGTGTGTGTGTGTGTGTGTGTGTGTGTGTGTGTGTGTGTGTGTGTGTGTGTGTGTGTGTGTGTGTGTGTGTGTGTGTGTGTGTGTGTGGCCTCCTCCCATGGGACTAGCCTCGTCTATGAGGGAAAACGTGCTCCATCAGTTGAAAGCTGTTCAGCGCTGCTCTAACGGGCTCACCGGTAAAAATGTCTGTGTCACCACACACGCCGAGACACCAGGTGAAATCGATGCAAGAAATGATTGAAGTAGCCAATTCCCCTCCGCCTCCAGCAGGGCTTATCAACCTCAAGGGAGCAGCCTAAATGAGAGGAGGGGGGAAAGGCCACAGATAAACACAGCCAATTCCACAGCACACCTGAGCAGGAGCAACTTTCCTCCCCCTATCATCAACACACAGGACACGAAAAAATGACGCAATCTAAAACATGTCCTTCCCTCGACATCTCAAGAATCTCATCTGGAAACCACAAGCTATACATTACAGAGCACATTAACCGTTGCGTCCTGCTACTTAGATTTACTCCCTTCTTATCTGATACAATGATCTGCATGCAGCCCCTGTGTTGCTGAGCAAGATGGCCTCAGCTGCTCTCTATGTGCTGGGTATCTGGAGTACAGAGCTGAGGCGCAGAGTCAGGCATTTTGCCCCCTTTACCCACAACACCACATTTCATAGCAGACATCTAATTAGGAGCCCGAGGCCATGGTTAGAGAGATCAACACGACAATTCCACACAGAGAGAGAGAGAGAATACAACGTGATAGAATGGAGCTATCAAACGTGACTCAAGTTGAGTTAAAATAGGGGCTCCCATCTTACTGTTTCACTATTCTCACTGGGAAGGATCCACTGTCAGTCAAAACCCAAGTTTAGCAAAGCTTTACTTCCTTTTATTAGCTCCAACTATGCTATGGAAGGAAAGATAATGCACATGATGTGCCTGGTTCATTTGAAAAAACAGATGTCAAGGTCCAGTCATTGAGTCTGTGGTAAAGGAAGGAATAGGAGAGAACAGGCAAGCACAGTCAGGATGATGTGTGCATGTATGCTGAGGAGGGTCATGATGCTTTTATTCACTTGGGGTTAATCTATTAGGCCTGCATGGCATGCCATCCTTTAACACTGAGTGCATGTTGAAATATCTGTCAATGAAAATGTTGTCAGGAGGTTTCTATGCACCAACCCACACATAACTGAGGATGGAATGGTATGATTGATGTGTTTTCTGAGTGTCAGCTCCCCGTAATGAAATCCCTCATTAGAGGCGCGTGAGCACCCCGCACTCCGGTTAGCAACAGCTGTTTCTCTCGTTAAGCCTCCAATGCCCAATTTTCTCAAGGGGACCAAACTACGGCCCTCTACAGTATAAGCTCTCTGTTGCTACTATGGCGATAAGTCGGATAGAGATGCTGATGGAGGTCGGAGTCTTTATCAGCATCCACAGTTGCCGTAAGAACGAGGTTCCAATTTTCATAAATTGTGAGCATGGATTTATGGAGGTCACAGGGCAGTCAGAATAGAATCGGTTTTAAAATGTTACCACGTTCACAGAGTTCGTCAGATAACGTGACTGTATCAGAATCCACATTTATCAGGCAGGCAGTTTGAATAAGTACAGAAATTACATGGTGGAGCGTGGTATACCCACAGATTTTTTTAAAAAATGGAAGAGACAAGTGTGCGTAAAGGCTGGGTACCAGTGATAATTTCATAAGCGTGTCACATAAAAGACTTCGGTACGAATATCTATAGTTCAAAAGACACGTCTTCTCATTAATGGAAAATAATTCTAATCAACCAAAGCGTATCAGTTAATTAACTGAGACGGGACCAGTAGCAGAAATTAAAGCAGTTAGACATCATATAATGTAAACGAATTAAGTAGTCTCGAGGCGAGTTATCGCTTTCTCTGAACATTCTCTGTTGCTTGCAGGAGGCTGAAGAATGCAAGGCATGATCTCTTGGCAGAGCTGGCGACTACAGCGTCTTCCGCTGCACCTGCCTGCGGAGCATCTCAGCAGCTTAACGTTATATGAAAACTGCGTGAACTACAAGCAACGCGATGCGTTCACTATTAAGTTCATCTATTTAAGAAACTTACCGAAAATCCGGTGCAAACAAAGTAGCCTTCGTTGAAAAGTTAGTATCCAACAGTTTTTTTCCTGGTGTGATTAAGTCCACATGTTAACGATCACGTAGGCATCTACGTTTGTGGAGTTAACGATGTGATTCACGCTGGCCTGTGACAGTCTGACAGGGCAGTCGTTCCCATTCACTCATACAAACACTGAGCCAGGCCGCTCCACCCAGACCCTCCCTCTGGGTCGCCTCTCTCAGTGGGATTAAAACAACCTTTTGTCTCTGGACAATAAGGGTTAAACATTTCCTGGTATCATGTGTGCATGGGTAGGGACCCTACATTTTCCAGCATCTCGGCTATGTGTGTCGAATTTTCACTGATTTTCTCCCCATAGTGCTAACAAAATAACACCATCAATGTGAAAACGAAAAAAAATCATAGACTTATTTCAGAACTGTTCACAGAACTGAGTTATCTGAAACAATCAATAAACAATCTAACCCAATGGGCCACTGGTTTAATATTGTCTCTAGTGGCACATTTCAGAGGGACTTCGACTTTCTCTTGTCCCTGCAGCTGCACCAGTAGACAAGTCTGCAGAAGAGCTTTACAAACACTGGATAAAGTGGCCCCTGCCTCAGGCACACGTTTAGACTTCCTTTCCCATCACACCCACCACTACAGTAGCCCACAACAGAGAGATGACCAGCCCACTCAACAGATGGCCCACGCAACTCAATCCAGCTGATTCGCCGCACGGGAAGTTTGTTTATTGCTGACTCCTAGCTGGTATTATTGCCGCCATTAAAAAGACTGATGTGAAAAAGCCCTTTGACGTCCGTTAGCTATGGTTGCACTGCACAACAATGGCCAGAGCTCTCCCTTTGAAAGCGTCACTATTCTCTCTGACTTGCCGGAATAATACACCCTTTACACAAAAGCACAGAAAATGTAACATAATCTCCCTCAATGCGCATTGTCCATCGGCCAGGACAATGATTTGAGCTCAGATCCACTAACCTACTATAGCTCCCAGATTTCCGTTTCCCATCGGGTTGTGTACCCCTGGAGCAGCCAAATATACATTGCTCTGCTGGGCTGGAAGCACACGCTGTAGACCACTGCACACACTGCAGTGTCCAGAGCCTGGAGTGAGCGTGCCCAATGACTTCATTACATGGCCAGTGTTGCGTGGCACTTCCAGCCATTGAGTCCCCGTGGAACCAAAACATGTGCTCCCCAAAAGCATGTGAGAAAAAACCCAGGGACCCGTGCAACCTTAGGGCCCATTGCTCATCTCTGACAGCAAACTGACCACTAATGCGGAGGATCCTATCGCACCGCGACGCATATCAAAGTGTGTATTAATCCAATGCATACATACATCTCCACGCCTCATTTAGCTTCACCAAAACTCATTATTGGCAAGACTTTCCCTAACAATGGTCAGTACGCGTAATCCCGGTGATGAATGATTATCATGAGGTATGGATTGTAATATGAAAGGAATGGAGCCAGCCACATTTCATCGAGGGGGCAAGGGGCGTGATTGACCAGGTCTAATGGACATTATTTCTGCACAGTGGCTCTGTTGAGCGGACACACTGGGTGCTCCCCGACGGCCCATTCCGATCTCAGACACACACTGCGTGCACACACACTGCGCCGCGACAGCCACCCTCTGGGGGCTTTGTGCAGGCGGCCATGAAAGCCACATACTTCAATGGCAACTTTCCTACTGCAACAAAGTTCAGCCTGAGATCCACAAGGCCCCTCTATATGCGAATGACACATTAGGGTGTGTGTGTGTGTGTGTGTGTGTGTGTGTGTGTGTGTGTACGTGTGTGTGTGTGTACGTGTGTGCATGTGTGAGTGAGACAGAGAGAGAGGGAGGGGGACTCTGATGGGGTTCTCTATTCAAAGAGTTGAATGGAGGTGCAACGCCATTGGCTGAGAGGGAAAGAGAGAATAAGAGATTGAATTCTCTCAAGGGCGTTGGAGTGGGTTGCGATGGGGGCAGAACTCCTGAAATACTTTACTGCTGCCCACGAAAGCCTACCAAGCAGGGTTAGGGTAAGATGGAGGGCTGATTGTTTTTTCTGCAATGTCTGGTTGTCAAGGTCCACAAACAAGACAGAGCTTTGTCCCTACACTAGTGGTATCTCTTTAGAAGTGATCATTCATAGTTCCCTTTTCTCTGCCAGATGTCTTCTCAAAAGCATTCTCTCTTTTGATTTGGCTGAACAATCAATGTTCTGCCATTGCATTGAGCATGGCTGTTTGCTCAGGCGCTTTATTGAGTCCAAACGCATTACTGAGTTCATGCAGTTCAGTCCGTTTCAAAAC
This sequence comes from Sardina pilchardus, assembly GCF_963854185.1. Taxonomy (NCBI): domain Eukaryota; kingdom Metazoa; phylum Chordata; class Actinopteri; order Clupeiformes; family Clupeidae; genus Sardina; species Sardina pilchardus. The sequence goes on along the minus strand of NC_085003.1, from coordinate 7,058,070 downwards.
ATGGTGAGTAGGACTATGTAGAAGAACACATTCCAACACTGGCCGATTTCTCCACTCTTGGCAGGATTGTTTCAGATATGTGTCGGTATTCAATATGTCTGCTGTTCCTACTTGTCTCGGTTTCTCTTGCTCTGGGGCGTCGGTGCTGAATATAGGTTAATTTGAGTGGGAGTATGGGAGCACTTATCAATACAGCCAATCAAACGCACGCCTTAAAATTAACACCATGCCTCAGTGGGGACTCCTAGGCTCGGTTTAAGAATCAACGTCTCGTAATTTCAAACGCGCACCCCCTCCCACCCCCTCAGTCTAATGTGGCCCGCTTGATATGGCTCTGGCGCAGATAAAAGTGAAAAACAATTATCCGGCGCTTAAGGAGAAATTTACATGAGTTTTGGCCGGGAGCTGAAAGTGAGGACACGGGGGTCAGGCCGGCCCCTCGGCTTTTTGTCAGTGTGAACAGAGGCCCGGGCCCACCCCTGCTCCTCGCACAGACGCAGCACCCAGGCCAGAGGGATGGCCTCCGTTTCCATGGTGCTGTGGGGGAGTCACACACCCAACAAGAGAGGGGGGTGGGGGGGGGTGAAAGAGAGGAAGAGATGGGGGGGATAAAGGGGGGAAGGAGGGGAGAAGAAAGAGATGGGGTAAAAAGAGAAGGAGAGAGGGAGAGAGAGAGAGAGAGAGAGGAGGAGGAGGAAGGATAGAGGGAGACAGGGAGAAGTGGTGCACCATTCAAAGCGCATGTATTCTTTTGAGAAGCTGATATACCACCCACAGCCCAGCCTTTCAGCAGGGTTAAGAGCCTGAGCTGCCCTGTATCGTATTTCACCTCGACTCAAAGGGCCAAGTTAACAAGATATCAAACAACGGCCACAGCCTCGGTTACCAACAAAGGTCACTGGACATGCTAAAACACTTCAGAGACTTGCACTGGGACAGACTGTTTTTTTTTTTCATGTGCCTGTTTCACGTTAAAAAAGAAAAACAAATGCAAGCAAACAGAAGCTAGCTGACAGAGCCACACCTCTGTGTGTACACAGGTACTTGCATTTGGGCCTAGCGCCATGATGACATTATGAAGGCCGAGTCTTTCATGTCCTAGTGTATAACCAGGAGCCTACTCCACAGAGACCTGGTGATTTGCCAAAAACGTCAGATGCACATTCACATGATAATGCCACGGGAGACTTCAATAGGTCCCAGCCGCACCCTCCATAGTGGGCCTCGTGTCTTTGATGTGTCTTTGACTCTGCTTATAATGTTATTCTAAGCTCATTCTGAATTAATAATGCCTTTGCGTAGTTAATGTACTGCTGATAATGCCCTCCACCAATTTGACTATCAATCCATGGGAACTCTTTTGATTTCTCATCAAGGAAACTACGCTATAATCATCAAAGGGTTGGCAAACACATACCGAAAAGGAGTGGGTCACAATTATCTTTGCACAATTTAAACGTGCCTGTGTTTTATGGTTTAGAATTCAAGCAGCCTCATACTGAGCGATGCTATCGTAACAGCTTGTGATGAGATCATCATCACACTTTAGAGCTACTCCTGTTATTTCTCCAAAGCTGGCAACAGACTTGTTGCTAAGCACTTGGAGGAGGCAGCTCATGGATGCCCGAGTAAACACTAGCAGCATCCTCTACTGGAGGCTATACAGACTTTATTGGATTTTCATGATGTAGACAATGTCAATACTTGATCAAGGAGGACGATTCCCCTAAGATGGCTGGCATCCAATGCGAACGCAGATTTAATAGAACAAGCCTTGCTCCTCTTAGAGCATCCTAACACAACACAACAGCGCTGGTAGCCTGACCTAAAATAGCTGTGCTGTTAGACCCCACTCTTGCTGTAGGCTTGACAGTAACAGTCTTTATCTGGTGCTTGTCACTTTGGAAGCTGACATTCGTTTACACAGGCTAGATAACACATGCGGAGCACACGTTGACGTATACACACAAACACACACAGAAACAGAAACAAAAAACACACACACACCCACATATAAACACACACACACACACACACACACACACACACCCACACACAAACACACACACACACACACACGCTCCATACAGAACAAGATAAAGAGAGGCGCTGCTTGCTTGCTGTAAACAAAAAGAACAGAACAGAACAAACACATTGGTGGTGTGCTGCTAGTGATAGCTCATAGCATGGCACCTCAGTGAAAGAAGACCCCGCGTGAGAGCCTCTCGTCCTCTATTGATAAAGAGTGAAAGTGTGAGGCAGAGAAACGACTTGAGGCCAAGGGCTTGCCCCCGCACTCACAGCTCCAGTCAGACAGGATAGAATCAGCTTAGCACTGAACCTTAAATAAGGTCACCGCCATCAGCCCTTTCTACACTTCTCCAGCTCTTCCCTGTAC
>NC_085003.1:7008172-7053172 GCF_963854185.1 Sardina pilchardus | reverse complement strand
TGTGTGTGTGGACTGGAGTGGCATCAGTGGGCTGCAGGGTTGGCAGATGATGTCTGCTGGCTGCAGAGAAAGGGAGTGGGGGTGGGCAGTCAGAGAAGAGAAGAGAAGACCAGAGAGAAGAGAGAGAAGAGAGAGAAGAGAAGAGAGAAGAGAGAGAAGAGAGAGAGAAGAGAGAGAAGAGAAGAGAGAAGAGAGAGAAGAGAGAGACCCTCTCCAACAGCATGCTCTCCCTGGACACACTCTGGAGGCGCGAGGCAGCCATGCGCCCAGCTGGTATTCACACGGCCCATGTCCCATGCAGGGCTGGCGGCTAGCGCCCCCACACAGAGCAGTCTGGGCAGCCCTGCTAGTGGGGGGGGGGGGGGGGGAGGGGCCTGCCCACTGGGGCTTCAGGTGACGGCACAGGGACAATGTGATGATATCATCCAGCAGACACCCGAGCAACACACTCAGCCCCCTCCTCCGCTCTGCTGGCCAGCAACACCAGCAGCTCTGTTTGTGTGTGGCGTGGGATGGGGGGGGTTCTCTATAGGAGTGTGTGTGTGTGTGTGTGTGTGTGTATGCGTGTGTGTATGTGTGTGCGTGTGTGTGTGTGTGTGTGTGTGTGTGGAGAGAGAGAGAGAAAGGTAGTATGTGTTACTTTATCTGTCTATGTGTATATGTGTGTGTGTGTGTGTGTGTATCTCTATCTGTATGATTGTGTGTGTCTTTCATTGCTCCATCGAGCAGAACCTGCTGTTATTGCAGAAGCGGTCACTGTAACATTTAATTATGGAGCAGAGAGGGAGAGAGACTCCTCTGACAGACCGCGGAGGCTGCAGGCACACACCTGTTAGAGGAGTAGACTTACACAGCATCTATAATTCACCAACACATGAGCATGAGCACACACACACACACACACACACACACACACACACACACACACACACACACACACACACACACACACACACACACACACACACACACACACACACACACACACACAGAGAGACAGAGAGAGATACAACATGCTCATCCTTGCTATATGGGCGAGAAGTCTTTGCAAAGAGATTCTTTATGATCAAACTGCAGTGATGTATAGAACTGAGGCGCTCCGCGGCGTTCCATAGGTGTATCATATGATAGGAATTCTGTGACAGTGTGCCCGCTGGGACTTCCGATTCCCATCCCACCTCAGACACTGAACACTTTTGTGCACGGCGACAAGAGTTTGCCGGGGAGGAGAAGCAGCCACATCTCGCCGTTCTATTCTTAGAAATGCCTGAAAAACGAATCAATTTCCCCATTTCTCTCTCACTCCCTCTCTCTATCCCTCTCTCTCTCTTTCTACCATTCGCCACTGCGCCTCCGCAACCCCCCCTTCCCACCACAGCCGCCCCGCGTCTCCGCGCTTGCGTTTAGTCATCAGGCGAGCGCGAGCCGCGTGTGCTTTCATCTCCACCGTCTCTTTGTTGTGGTGTGGAGGTGTGGAGGTGCGAGGGGGGGTGTGGGGGGCGGCGGTGGGGAGAACAGACGCACTTGTTTCGGCTGGAGGAGCGGGCCGGCCTGCTAACAAGCTATGTGTGCCGCTCCAGCTTTACTTTAATTGCTGCCTCGCAACCCTTCACTGCCACCCGGGGCACTCAACCAGGGGGGCTGCCATCAAGCCTAAATATGCTTCACACCGCAAACAGTCCTAATCCGCCGAGCCTTTGGTTTGGGACTGGAGCCTCCGCTCAGCGCAGCATTTAGCACGATTAGATCGACAACATAATATTGAGTCTGTTTTTAACTGGGTCTCTGATTCTAGGATATCAGTTGTTTTTCTCTCTTTATTTTTTGGCTAAACCTCGGGTGGGCAGATCCCTCTGTTGAAGCAGATGGAAGTATTATTGATCAGAACTGCTACTGGGGGCTACAGACGGTTCTGTTTACAGGATGTCCATGGTAGTGGATTCCTTTAAAATGGTTTAACCAAACGGAAGGCACACAGCAGTATTAAGGCATTAAGTGGGTGTGAGAGTCCATTTGAATAGAAGTAGAGTATAGAGGACATAACAGACCAGGCAAACACAGGGAGGTTGGTTTAAATGGGGTCTATATACTACCACGCAGATGCTTTTTGCTTAGTACTTTCACTGGATCAGCTCTAGGCAGAATGCATTGAGTGGGTCAATGAACAATCTGTCTCAAATCTTAATGGTGTGTGAGTATAAGTGTATCTGTGCCTCTCTCTCTCTCTCTGTGTGTGTGTGTGTGTGTGTGTGTGTGTGTGTGTGTGTGTTGTATGCAAGGTAATGAGAGGAATATCTCTAGGGCCTGTAACAATTAGGGTATTCCCAAAGTATTCCCATATGTATAATCATCTAGGCTGGTGGTGCTTCATAAAATGGTTTCTGGACTGTTGTTATGCATGCACATGGCTGCTCTTGCGAAATAAGCACAAAATCCCAGTCAACCTACATCCAGAGCTCTCCACGCTTTCCACTAACTAAGCATAAAACATCCCATTTTCCAAACCTAACTATAACTACAGTATATGACAATGTAGAGCTGAACACATGAAATGTGTGACACCACACTGAGAATTCACACTCTGAAGGAGTAGGAAGCTAGCTACAATTCTAATCAGACAGGCATACTATTTCACCAAACCCACTCAAATATTTATGTGCACCTGGTAAAACAATAGCAACATAAGATATCAGAAACCAGGAAGTATCTTAAGGTCTGGGTTCAAATGCAGTCAGCAAAAGACCATCAATAAAGTACAAAATATACATGTGTTAACATGTTACAAAACATCAGATATACAACAAGAGCAATGTAAACAAGAACATTACACTCACACGCTATGGCAATGTTACAGTGGCAAGCCCAGCCCAGATTCTCATTCCAAAGTGGAAAGAAGCAGAGAGCATTTTAAGGCTGAAGCACTGAGCCTTGAAAGCTCCACTGCAGAGTCTCTGTGGCATCAGGACCATATGGGGCGCTGACCCACAACGCCGGGGCTCCAGCACCGAGAGTAGAAAACGCCCAGGTCGTCAGTCTGGCGTCCTCACGGCGCCCGGGCACAGCGCACCCATCTCACCACAGCTCCACTCACGTGTGTCAGATGTTTACAGAGCGCCGTTACACTCGGGGATCCATCTCAGCTTCTGTGCGTCTCAGCAGTCAGCACACAAACATATTGCGTGATAGACTGTCCAAATCCTGTTTGATTCACGGGAGCTGCACACCATGGTACCGTGATAATGACTGTAATCAAACATTCTGCACTGAGCATTTGAATATGAGACTCTGAATGTAGGTGAAAACAGAGAGCTGAGATACTGCCGTAGAAATGAGGAAGATGAATCGTGCATGATCCACACAAACACACACACACTACCACCCACACACACATACACAAACAGAGAATCATTTTCTATTTTCCTTTATCTAAGTCTGGGTCAAATTGGGTCTTCGCAGAATCAGTAAACAAACTCAACTCGTCTGCCTATTGGCTGGCTATTTCCATCGCCAGGTGCTAGCGCAGAGCCCAGAGTGGCCATCTTCTCCTCAGGCCCGGGAGCAGCGTGCACATGAATAATGGCCAAAACCCGAGGAGGACCTCCGAGGCCTCCTGTCAGAGCGGATAAGCTGGGAAAAGTGGCAAAGGGCAGCAAGGTAGATCCCGCCGATGCCGTGCGCTCCTGAATAACAATCTAAGCTGGAGTGGACGCGCTGCTGCCTGACTTCCTGACTCCTGTGACCTGCCAGACGGGAGAGCGCCGCGCTCCCACAGCAGCCTCCAGACTGCACTCCACTTGACTGATCAATTAGCAGATAAGAGCTGCACCAAGGAGACCCTAAAGCCTTTGTATAAACAACGACTAATCAAGTGTGTTTAGACTGGTGCCGTTTGCGTCGTCGCTGGGTTAGATTAAGTCGTGATGAATAAAGTGGCCAGATGGGGTTTCCTCCACAGACGCAGACCAAGTTAAATTACACCAATCACATCTCGGACAAGGAGCCCTCAGGTGCCGTCTGAGCACAAAAGGAAACTAATCCTAGTACCCCGAGTACCGTGTCGTAATTAACTCTGTCGACGAGGCCTTTGAAATGCTTATTGTCCTGGATGGTGAAGTTAAGTTTTGTCCATTGTTCTGCTACTCAGACTGCTTGGATGGACCACTTGGTAAATGTTAGTTTACTCTAATAGGGCCCTCCACTGCCGGCAGCTTGGGCTGTGTGGGACTCCTCATCGAGCACCTGTCGGTCTGACAAATGAAAAGAAGAGGAGTGGAATCCGTGCCTCGGTGCGAATGCTGCTCCCGCATTCTTCCTCGGCAGTGAGAAAAAGTAATAGCCTCTGTGGAATGCGAGTTTATTTACCGCGTGGTGTGGCGGGGAGGAACTAATCCCCTGACTGTGGACTGGCTTCTGTGCGGTGTGAAAAGCGTGGTGATCCAGCGTCGGTTTATGTTTATTGTGCTCACCTCCCAACACCCCCCCCCCCCCCCCCACCCTGCAGGGGACCGTTAGGTATACAGCGCGACTGTTGCCGCGGCGCTTAACCCGTGCGACTCTAATCTCAGGGCTCCGGCTCGTTTTCCCGAGCTCTTCCTGCTCTTTTGGCAGCGAAGCGACGGATCAGCACATTTTAGTCCCACTTCCTCTAAGGCACAATGACACCGGAGCGCGCTCACGACTGTCAGGGGGTGTGGGGGGAACACAATACCTGTCGGCACCAGCCAATGGCCAGAGGGGAAACATAATACCTACGTGAGGGGCGGACCAATCCCCTCTGGGCGGCAGAGAGAGCTTGTTGAAGAGCGGGCATCGCAAAAACAAAACAAAAAAAAAAGAAAACACACACAATCCCGTCGGGGGCGAAAGGCAGGCAGGCCCCTGAGTCTCCTTTCTCATGGTAAACACTTTCCAGTGCCGCGAAGCCACATTGTGGTGCCCATGGAGAGGCATCTGCTTTATGGCATGGAAAGAATGCATTGTCCACAGCAGCGGTGAATAGGTGCTTTGGAGGGGAGGGCACGACTTTGACCGTGACATGGGGCGGATGGGGCGGTTTGGGTTTGTCTGAGGCGGGAGAGTGGACCGTCGTCGTCCCGGGGCTATGAGCGCGGAGCTGGCTTCCCTGGCCCCGGGGCAGAGCCCGTGTTCCCCACAGAGAGCCCCGAGCACAATGGACGCTGCCGCCGTCTGATCCCAGCAGGCCCCTCCATTCAGAGGCCAGCGCGGCTAGAGCAGCAGCCATGAAGCTACTTTATATGGACGCCTGACTTAAAGAAGTTACTTCAATGGAGCTGATGTTATTGTGGAAGACATTTTTGAGGGAAAGAGAGGCTTCAGGGCTTTTTTTTTTGGCGAAAGGCAGAGCATTGTTATCCTCCGAGTAGTGTTATCCGCAAAAAGTAGTGAAAATTACAGAGACAGCTCATTGAATAGCAGCATCAGTGTGTGCTGTGGACATGGGAGAATCAATTCACCTGTCGTGGCAGATTAGCATAGACTGCATTCAGAGCCTCTCTAAACGGACTCTCTGTGAACTGGGAGCCATAGGCCGAGTTAGCATTATCTAATTTTGCTATATTACATTGTGAGAGAAAAATAACAGGGTTGTCGCTTATGGCGGGTGAACACAGACGGCGCCTCAGACAGGGCTGAAGCAATCGCTCCTGACTTTTTCCCCTCATTTTCACAGCGAAATGTGATGGCAGTAAATGCACGGGAGAGGGATGAGCAGTATCATGACTTAAGCCACTTAACCGTCCCAGTGGTCGGCTGCTAATGAGCTAAGGAGCTTCTGGGGGGGATCATACTAATGAAAGGCTCTCAAAACACGGACCAGATGACACACAGATGACTGGCTGCATGCATGTCCATTGATCAGTGCCCCTATGGATAGATGGAGCTCATAACCTGAGATAATGCAACACCCCAGGGTCAATAACGTCAGTATAACACATACATCCAGAAGGTTCCGTCTAAGATAGAAGAATGCAGTGGACTACTGCTGACTAGCATGTACAAATGAAGGAATATTCATCAAATAGCGTCAGCGAGAGTTCACTGTGAGGCATGGAGTCGAGAGGTATTAATTTTTCATGTTAATGAAGTTGGTATTTCGGTATGTGCTATTTCTATCCGCAGAAACCAATCTGGTGGATGTCAGACCCGTCTTCATTCAAACTAATTTGGGGGACAAAGCAGTGAGTGAAGCATGCGGTCGCCTAGTGTTATGGTAAAGAGTTTTATTTCTCTGTTCTTCTATTACCAGTGGGAAGAGGCGCTACCTTGTCAGTCAAACTGGTCTCTCAGACGTCAAGAGGGCCTTTTTTGATGTGCGCAAGAAAAAGGAATTCTTCACCCCACCCACCCACTCACTCCATACGGCTGAATTCCATGACTTTATGAATCAGGAGAAGCTGTCACACAAGACGGGTGCATGAATAGAGTTCTGTCACAGTGGCAAACATGATCAATGCCTGGCTTTTTCCGTGTGGGCGATTCAATCAGTGGAGACATCTAGGACGCTTCTCTCTACTCTCTCTCACGTGGCGTGTGTCACTGTCTAACGCCAAGAAGTCTTTCTTCGTGTAAAGAAACTCTGAAAAATAAAATGGAAACGAGAGGTTATTTGAGTGTTCTGCACCAGCCAAATATGCCACCTCTTCTTCTCCCACCTCCACATGTCAACATCTAGAGACAGCTTAGAGTGGAGTGGAAGAGCAAAAATCCCTGCCAGCATCAAGCAGCGACTCAAGATATTCCCGTGATGAAGATGCTCTCACTCTCTCTCCTTCTTTCTCTCTCTCTCCCTCTCTCTCCTTCTCTCTTTCTCTCTCTCATCAAGCATGTCTGCTCTGTTTCTCTAGCAACATGCTGATAGGCACCCGGAACAATGTATTTCAGCCTCCTCCTGCTCATCTGCCTACACCGTCAGCTCTTCAAGGACCATTAGTCAAAGCAGAGGGAGGCTTCAACCCTCACAGCCAGAGATGGGCCTCCATGAGCAGGGCCATTTCCCTGACACCTCCCTTCTAGTCCCCCGGTCTCATTCTCAAATCGCATTTCCCATTTCAGGGAGTTTAAAAGGCTGGAAAGCGAAAATATATAGATATAAAATAAAAAATATATATAAATTCTAACACCTCCACCTGATTGCCCTGGGGACGAGGCAGATAATGGGTCAGAGAAATGAGGATAACTCGGAGCAGAGGACATATCAGGAGGTGAAGGCCTCGGAAGTCTCAATGGACCAGTAACACCTTCCAGAGCAATTCCAACATTCGCCCCAGTGCACCAATATAACCCACAGCCCATGTCACTAACAGCCTGCGTTCTGAGATGCCCCGTCCTATGACTGGAATGTGGCCATTAATACAATTGAACACTCCAATGAAATGTCTTTCTTCTCACTCCCAAGTAAATGGAATATTTATTGTTGTTATGAATAGCTACAAAAACAGTCTTTCAATAGAAAGGAATTTTAAGAGTTCAGATGCAAAACCCTCTAAACCTGCCAGACCACTTTTCTTTGAAATGAGCATTTTTCATCACACTCCTATAGATAAGATAAGATAAGATAAGATTACTTTATTATGTCCCAAGGGAAATTTGTCGTGGACAAACAGGCTATAGGTTTTTGCCTACAACTCGATATTTCAAACCAGGAATGCCAGAAGTGGCGTTTAGAGGCTTTTGAATCTGAACTCTTCATTTCTTTTAAAGCTGGATTTTTGGTTGCGGACGTAGATCCCAGCGCCCCGCTGTTGCTTTGTCCAGGTCATCAAAGGGAGTGCCATATTTCAGGGGCCTGTCCGCATGCCAGGCTAAGAGGGAAGGTGTTTCCTGGTACCATCCTCTTCCCCTCTAACCCACTGACCCTCAGATCCCACTCACCACGAGTGGCCCTCATGCGCTCCGAATCCGCCGTCTCAAAAGGCCATCTCCTAGGGAGCACTAGCCTCTGAACTGTGCTATTCAGAGGGAAAGTGGATGACGGTTAACATTTACTTTTTATTGCCGTAAAAAATCGCTCGGGGAATGAAAGTCCATAAAGTCGGAGGTGTTAGGCACTCCGTAAAGATGTTAGCACAACAAAAAGGTGCAGGGCCACCTACTGTGCATCTCTGATGTTTCGTGAGAATGAGTGGGTGAAATAATGCTGAGGGTAGAAAATGAGGATTTCAAGGTAGGAGTTCATTGAGAAGGAACGCTGGATTTAAATGGCCTACACATTAATTATTAATAAAACAACAGATTGAATTGGAGGTGGATTAAAATATGCTAATGTCAAGGGGAAAAGGAAAATCAAGAAAACAAAAACATTCATAGGCATAAATACAACTGAGCACGCTCCCATGAATACCAAACAATTTGTCAAAAAAGCTTACAGAGTAACAACCCAAAGTGAGAGGCCGACTCGCTGCAGTTTTTCGCACCCCCGGAATCCCTTTCAAAGACTTCAAAGAGGCTCTGGCGTACGAGACAGATTCCATAGGCAGGGCGTCAGAGAGCCTGTCAGCGGTGACGACTTTGAAAGGTCGGTCGGTAGCCCAGCAGGGCCGGGGGCTCGGGGCCAGAGATCAGGCTCGGTTCTGAGGCAGGATGCGGAGTGGGCCCAGGGTTAATACCAGGGCCTGACCAGTGGGAGAGAATGTCTGCTCCTATCCAAAGGGCAGCGGGGTCCGGCATCAGACACACAGATCGGTCAGACGCGAGTCAGGCTCCTCAGTCAGAGACACTTACTGACATCGCAGAGACACACACACACACACAAAGTCCCAAGTGTGTGTCTCACTACGGCTGCTGTGTAATTCAAATGCCCGGTTGCTCTTGTGGACTTCTGACGAGAACATTTTTACACACAACTGGCCTTTTATGACAAATGCATGCGATGAAGCCCCAAGGTAAATGGGAATGCATTATGGTTCATATCATAGCGGTAACTCAGGCCATAAAAATGGAAATGTGTTTTCATCATACAGATCAATTATAGATTATGCCCAAACCTATTAGCCTGAACACGTACCATCACATAAAACAACACACACGTACAAACACACAGACACATGCACGCACGTACAGGGGCGCGCGCGCGCGCACGCACACACACACACACACACACACACACACACACACACACACACACACACACACACACACACACACAGACACACACACACACACACACACACACACACACACACACACACACACACACACACACACACACACACACACACACACACACAGACACACACACACAAACACACACACACACACACAAGCACACACAGTCACAGAGCAATTCTTCCCTGATGCTTCCACAACATATTTATGGCCTCATTTGAATGTTTATGGCCTACCGGCTTGCACACTCTCGTCTCTGCTCTGATAGACACGCACCTTTAAAAAGTCCAACCTCATGACTGAGTTCACATCAAGGCTATCACTGGGGTCCTATGCTAAGTAGCAGTCATAAGGGAACTGGCTGGTTCAAGGCCTTTTGATTAACGTGCATCGCCAAAGGAGGTGCAGGTAGCTCGTCGGCAGCCATTTTGTCTGGTTTATCTGTCACCAATGGAGTCGTGGGAGATTAGGGCCACTGATTTATCAGTCTCTCCCAGGACTGGAGTTAGGGTACGTGGGAACCAGTAATCCCTACGATTTGGACTCCAGGCGCCAAACACTTAATTGGATTTTTGGAGCATGGAAAATCCAATCAGGACAGCCCCGGCTCTGTTAACATACACCAGTTAAGGTAGGTAGACCCACCACTGATGAAGTCATCTGTTTGCACAAACACAAGCAAACCCACATGTGGATCAATCCTACGCACCATTGTCAATGGGCACTAAGATCAAAAGCAAAATGTGCACCACTAGCAATGCAGCCAACGCGTATAATAAGAGCTTTTGCCAACTGCTCAAACAGCTCTCTAAAGGTATTTGCAAAAGTGAGTTCTGACGTTCGCTCTGTTAATGGAACAGGCATAAAGAACAGCGACAACACAAGACACAAATGCTGTTTGTCAGATCCCCAGTGCAAAGGGGAGGGGGTCATGTTTCAGGAAAACCAGACCATCTCCAGTTACCTTGGCAGGGGTGTGGACCACCTCTATTTTACCACCACGATAACAGAAGCCAAGTTTTGTGGTATCTGGAGAAACTCTTTCTTTGCAAGACGGTTGAAATGTACTCCAGGTAAAAGCGATTACGCCTGTTTGATCTACAGTGGAGGAAATAGATATAAACGGAAACAGGACAGGCTTTGATGATAATATACTTGGCAAGTGCAAGATGCTACAAATGTGGCTGAAGTGTATTCATGGCACCGCGGGACACACTCGTCTGAGGAAACCTTCACGTTAAAAGAAAAACAACAATCTTTCACCGCGCATTTCCTGCCAAAAAACAGACTGGGCTGCATTTTATCTGCAGGGGCAGCAGCAGACAGTGGCAAAAGACAAAAAAAAAACAAATAAACATGCCACTCCATCATCTGATGTACACTCTCTTAGTAGGAACAGAGCCAAATGGGGGATTTCCTGATTTTTGTTCAACTAGAGCTCAAAGGGGATGGAAAGAGTGGTGGGGATAAGAGGGTAATCTCTCTCTGAGAGGTGATTGCTCCTTTATCTGACAAGATCAGCTATAAGCCCAGATTCCAGAGCAAAATAAAAAGATTTCATGAATCTGTATTCACGCCAAACATATGAAAGATCCGGTGCATTGATAGTATGACTCCAAAATATTCTTGTATTTCAGTACAGTCTACTGGAAAGGAAAATTAGCAGATTTCTGCTTCCAACTGGTAGCTTGATGTATACACTGTACCACTCAGGGAGCAAATCATTCACATCCCATTTCAGCGTTAGTTCTTGCATTAGGCATGTTACTGAGTACACATGCAAGCAAGCTGAGATCAAAAGATTCAAACATAAACGCGCACCGGGCGTCTCCCCTTCTAAAAATCCACAGCCACGACTGCACGCTGGGTTTCCTGTCCGCCGGATGACAACATCAGCGGCTGCTGTCACATCCCCTCAGCGTTCACCCGTCCTCACGCAAGAGAAGGGCCACGAGACCGCGCCGAGCATAGCGCTGAGCACAGACAGATCATCACTGCGAGGTCTTGGACACTTTTTTTGGGGAGGGACTCAGGAGAGAGAGAGAGAGAGATTCTGGAGCGACCGGGGCCCCTGTCATGCACTGCCCCAAGTGACAAACGTATCCGCCATGGTGGCACGGCTCAAAAAGGAGCTGTGTCGTGAGTCATTGTGTGTGTGTGTGTGTGTGTGTGTGTGTGTGTGTGTGTGTGTGTGTGTGTGTGTATGTGAGTGTGTGAAAGGGTTGAGGAGGAGGAGGAAGAGGAGGAGGTGGCCCCCTGGACCCAGTCAACCTCGCCGAGACGTCCATTAAGCCTGCCTCCGAATGGACTCGTTGTGACTCCCGCCATGGCAACCACACAGAGGGACGCCCACCCATCGCCGTGGTCGCTGACCCGTGCCAAATAAAGCATGAATGTGCTGTATGCGTTTAATAACACATATAGTAACGCTTGGGAGGCCTGAGAAGAAATAAGGCAGGAAATCTTACAGCGACTTGAGAAAGCTCTGAGGCTACAAATAGTGCCAAATCACTATTTTAATTACCAAAAAACAAATGTTCAATTAACGGTTAAGTGATTTCGAATGAGTTTGCTGTTTGTTTTAGAGTCAACCTGAGGTTATTGGTATTGCCTTGCTCAGAGGCATCTAGCAAGCCATGTTGTTTAAAATCAATAAATCTCTCCCCGCGAATTGCTGTGCCAAGAGAGCCCAATCCAACAATAAGATAATAAGAACTCGGAGTGTAGAAATGTAGTCTGGCACAGCCCATTCACACTCCCCTTCTCTCTCTCTCTCTCTGTTCTCACTCACTCACTCCCTCTCTCTTCCTGTTCTCTTCTCTCTCTCTCTCACACTCATTCACTTCTTCTCTCTTCCAGCTTCTCTTCTCTCTCCTTCCCTCTCTCTCCCTGTTCTCACTCTCTCTCTCTCTCTGTTCTCTCCTCACTCACTCCTTCTCTGTCCTGCTCCACATCGCTCCCTCTCTGCTGCCACCATATTTCCCCAAGCCGAATCAATTACGTTTAATCACCACACTCAGCCGGCCCTTCTCCAGTTTAATTTAGAACAAGCCCCTCATTGACAGGAAATTATTTTATGAAGGCCTCTGATGGCTCTATTTGTGTTTTGACAAACAGTGCCAAAAATAAACTGTGAGCAAGATTACCTTTTTTTGCAAGGAAAACAGCCCAAGGCATCACTCACCTCCTGTGTAATTATACTTATGAGCCCATTTCGACTTCGCACTAAAAATAAAAAGCGTGAAAACAAACCCGAGCGTAATGGCACACGCCATTCCAGCACGGCAGACGCCACAGAAAATGCATAGCTGCCTACCTACATTCACATCTGTCACTCACAACCATCAGGGAATGACAAGCCACGTGCTCCCCTGAACACCTGAGCCATGTCAAGGAAAGCCCCTTCACCGAGACCATGTAATGTAGGCTATGGACTGTGTACAGACAGGCTGACTGACTGACTGGCTGCCAGCCCACTTCCCCTCATGCCAGAAGCTCCTGAAAGGGTTATCAGTGGAGGCGCTTTTTCCAATAGAGTTGCCATCGAGAGGCCCAGGCCTTGCCTCCACTTCATGGGCTGAGCGGGCTGAGCCACCAGGGCCAGCTGTGGGCATTATCTGGTAGACAATGCCATTCTTTCAGCCGCCAATGGAGCCAGTCTTCAACAACAACACACAAAAAAAGCAGGCAAAGAAGCCCCCTTTCTGTTGGGTCAGCCATAGAGGAGATTATACAGATTTCAAATCCACTGGAACTGGGACTGCCAAATGGTCTCTTCAAAACATAAAGGGGGTAAACAGCCACAGTCACAAATGGCTTTTGTTCTTTGTTGATTTCATTAAAAGATTTGTACAAACACAATTTTCGGAGAGCCGCCAGAACTCAAAATATTGCAACTTTGTAATTCTCTGTGGACCAAACAGAGCACTTTAGAGTCTCATTTGACATGGATGGAGAGACAAAAGAGAGAATGAACAGATGTGGGCAGAGCTTGTCCAAAACTGTAATTTGAGAGAAAAAGAAACAAATCATTTAGCAATGTTCAAACATTTCTGGTCTGTGCACACCGTTTTTATGTGTGCAGAGTCTAGCGTGGCGTTCAACAACTGATGAAAACAAAATGATGAGCCTAGGATGTTTTTTAATATAAAATATGTAAATCCTCTAGTGTAAACAATCCTCGCAGTGAGCAAGAAAAACAACATCCTACACACATCACACACACACACACACACACACACACACATACACACACACACACTTCCCCTCCCTCGTGGAGTCTCTGCCTGAGCAAGCGCTTCCAAAAAGGAGAAGAATTTGTCATAGCTGACAGAGTGAATTAGACTCCAAGGAAACACTTCTTATGCTTATTGTCCAGATCTAGGAACTCATTGGTTCATTCAAACACCTCCTGTCATGTGACCCTCTCGAATTCCTCCCATTGGGGAGTGTAAACTAAGGGGGGGTGGGCTCTACCGCACTAATTTTATGATTCTAATGGGTTTTTGACCTCAATCTCTCCTAATCATTTCCAAGCCTAGACAAAGATTATGCAGACATAGATTATGCTTTTAAACAACATGTAGCATAAGATCAGATAGATAACACCAGGCACCATTGTTTTCCATCAACCAGAGGCCGAGAAGACAGATATTTTGCGGTTGGTGCTCAAAGAGAGTGGCAGATCTCAGTTTGAATATGTTTTATGGTTGTGTCTCTTTGTCTAGCACTTCTCCCGTGATCCTGCGGCTGAACTGGAAAGGTTTCTGGAACGTAAACAGGGAGGAGGCCATTGGTCTCACTGCTAGAGAAAGGAGATGTTGTGCCAAGCTGTCATCCCAGCTGGATTAGGAACCCCCTTGAGCTGCTAATATGTTCTTTGGTCCAACTACACACCAACACATGCACGTACACGCACACACACACACACACACACACACACACACACACTCGGGCACAGACACTCGCACACACACACACACTTGCACACAGTGATATCACACAGTGTGTCATATCTTTCTGCTTCATAACCAGAACACATTATCCTCCCTATGACATCCACTGCCATATGGACAGGTTATTTATCTTCTCAACAGCCAGCCACTCCTCCCCAAAAATTCTCTTTGATGTGCCTTAGTCTGCTTAACAATGAAGAAAAATCTCATCACTTAAGCTTAAAAGCATTAAAGCATCCAACCATACTTTAACCCCTCCTACACACCATAGTGTGTATCTATATTTACAAACAGCTACAACAAATGACGCTCCATTGACATCTACATCAACTGAAGTGCTGGGCAAACAGTCGTTCGCTCATTTCAAACAATTCCAAGTGGAGGCTGTGCCTGAGTGCTTGGGGGCTTGGACAGTCGTTGGCTTGCTTGCCTGGACTGTAAATCTCCCGCGTGAAAAGCAGCAAGAGGGCGGCAGCAGTGTGTTTGCTGAGCAATTAAACAAAACAAGTGGGCCGAGCCACCACGCCAACCTAAGAAAGCAAGCAGGAGAAATGGGGTGGTGGGGGGGATTTAAGATTATGCAAATGTGAGGAGGCTGGTGGAGGTTTATGTTCATTCTAAAGCTCTTCATCTGAGGCTCCCTTTCCCTGTCTATCTCTCGCTCTCTTTCTCACACACACACACACACACACACACACACACACAGAGGCATGGCATCATCCCATAACCCCCTCTGTCTATCTCTCTCTCTTTCACACACACACACACACACACACACACACACACAGACACACACACACACACACACACACACACACAGAGACACAGAAAGACACAGAGCATCATCTCATAAACTCTTCTGTCCCTCTCTCTCTCTCTCTCTTATATCTTCCTCTTTCTTTTATGCTCAGAGCTGTGGGGCAATGTAGGCCCCGGCTGCCTTTTAGCCATTAGCTGCCCCCTAACACATCTGTCCCCCAGAGGTTGACCAGAGTGCATCTCATCCGTCAGGGACAGTCCTCAAAGAGAGAGAGAGAGGGTGGAAAGAGAGAGAGAGAGAGAGAGAGAGAGCGAAAGAGGGAAAAAACAGAGAGAGAGGGAGAGCACTGACTCCTTTTGTGAGGCGCTCCCCGGCCCCCAGTGACCCCCCCAGCACACCCCCCACTTCACAAGAAAGGGGTGAGAACAACGGCCCAGGCCGGAGAAGACAGAGAAAACAGACCTCCTTTGTCCTCCGTTACCCACCCTTTCCCTTTTTTTCATGGAGGTACATGATCCCACAGCTTAAAACCAGCCCCCCCCCCACCCACCCACCCAACAGCCCCCCCTTCTCTACCCCACAATCCGCCTCCTTTCACTTGCAATGGGTGGCAAACTCGCAAAGCAACTTGTGACGAGACAGGCCGACAAGGCTTACGATGACACCTCCCCATATCTCTGGGAGCATCTGTATCCTAGGAGACGACGCCGAGATTGTGAAATCATGTTTGGGTGGGCTCTCCGGGGTCCCGCGAGCTCGTCTGGATTGGGGTGCACGTCAGAGGCAGTTAACCTGTCAAGCCATGAGTCTGCAGAGGGTGAGCGTGCACCACCCTGCCTCATGTTTGATTAGCGTCAGTGCCACTTCAAGAGGAGGAACAGGCACACACACAAGCACACACACACATAAACACACACATACACACACTCACACACACACTCAAACACTCACACACACACACACACACACACACACACACACACACACACACACACACACAGACTCACACACTCACACACTCACACACACACAGGGGCGAGCTCCAACACAGTTGTTCTTCAGGAGGGATGGGGGAAAGACCAACACTTGGTTTTGTTCTCACCAAGGGGTACAATAACCTGATTGAGAGGCTTAATAACCTGACAGGGTGATAATTCTGTCCACTAGGTTGGAAATAGGGATTGGAGAAGACCACTCCTGCTCAACCATCTGCCATAGCAACCAAGTCCTCTCTCCATAATGAAAAAACAGTTGACAACACAGTGGTATGGAGGCTATGAGATGAGAGAAAATTAGATCCTTGATTATTCATGTTGGCATGGTTTAAAGCGCACAGCAAATATGCAAAGCTCCATGGAAAAAACACACCTTCTAAACCAAAAACCATTTTGCATTCATGCTTGGAAAATGATAGCTCTGTCTTTTCATATTCTGTTGTTCTGTATTTCAATGAAACGCAGCCATAAACTGCTACCATTGTCTTGGCAGATATTTTGATCTGATTTTAATGGGAACTTGACAGGGAGGGGTGTTTTGAGAGCTGCAGAGCTCCAATACCCAAGAGCTTAGAAAAGTGTGTAACGGTCTTCTCATTTGGCCATTTTCATTCTCTCTCATCAGTCTTCATCCAGTCGTATTAATTTGGTCCAGGTCTGCGGTGTAAACAACAGCTGCAGTTGTTTGGAGGGCGCTCAAAGGAGGGGTGTCAATCCTGATTAGCCACCAGATCTAACCGGGAGTGAAACACTAATTGCACTCACCAGTCTGACACCTTACAGGCACAAGAAAGACAGGTGTGTGTGTGTGTGTCTATGTGGCTGTGCCTAGGCCTACGCCTCTCTTCATCTCTGTGTGTGTGTGTGTGTGTGTGTGTGTGTGTGTGTGTGTGTGTGTGTGTGTGTGTGTGTGTTGTGTGTGTGTGCGTGTGTGTCGAAGTGTCAGTGTGTCGGTGCGTCGGTGTGTGTGTCGGTGTGTGCATCCTTACCGTTCATTAGTCATATCTGAGAGAGCATTTGTTCAGTAACTGGAAAGTGATTTGACAGAAAACATTCTCTTCTTGGGGAATGGTGAGTAGGGTCAGTGCAAAGACGAAAGTATATTATATCAACACAATACTACAGCTAGTCAGTTGTGACAGGATATATGCTGTCTCATCCCAAGTATTCCAAGTGTGAATACAGCCAGTTTACCATGCTCTCATCCTCTTTAGATCTCCATATATAATCCTTTCTGGTGGTTAACAGAGAGATACTATGGCCAACACTATTGCTAAAGGGACATATCATATCTTTAGGGGGTGTTTCACACTAAATGTGAAATATCAAGAACGACTGGTGACGCTCCCCTAGGATATATCCAAAACAGGATTTTGGGGACAGAAAGTAGGCCAACCTGAATACAAAGCAGGAAAATTTGCCATAACACGACTTAAAAGCGGAGCCTTCTATCTTGACAGCACAGTGAACCAGTAGATTATGAAAATCCCTCCCGAAATATATGTACAGTGTGATGACAAAGGATTGCAACTGATCCATGAGAGGAAATGGCTCTGACATCAGCCTGACGGTGACGGCCCACAGGCCATGTGAGGGGCGCTTTGTCCCTCAGCGTTGGGGAAGAGGCTGCCGAGCGACGGCCTGCCAGACAGCGAGCGCCAACTGGACACTTCTGACAGAATAGTCCGCATACCATCTCTGCCCACAAGAAGAAATAAGTGGCATTCATAATGAACGAACACTATGCAGAACCCGCCTACATGATGTGCTTTTCCCATCACTTTCCCATCATTGACACACTGGACAGCCCTCAGACACTGCAGTGCCACAGACAGTCATATCCCATGAGCCTGAATCACAAATGTAAACACACTGTGTGTGTGTGTGTGTGTGTGTGTGTAGTAGTAGTAGTAGTAGTAGTAGTAGTAGTGCTGTAGTAGTAGTCATAGTAGAAGTGTGAGTAGATACAAAGACATAAGGTCACGCTTAGCTGATAGCCAAACATGTAGGTCAGACATGTATCTTTTGAGAGTGTCTTACTCCCATACATACGGTCCATCTGTCTCGGCTACCCTGGCTGGCCTACTGGGACAGAGTCTAGCCAAACTCACAGCATTTGGGAGAGGTCAGCAAAAAGTGAGCTACCATCTCCTCGAGACATCACATCAAGCAGTGAACTTTGTCTAAATAACAAGGCCCATTCCCTACCCTTGGCGGCAGCCATGGCACACTCTTAGGCGGTATACACACAGCCTGGAGGCTCTGATGTTATCATGCCACATATCCTCACTCAGAGCTGTGTAAAGCCCATACAGGGCCACAGTTGTCTAACAGCCCCTGAAAGCAATTGTTTGAAAGCGTGGCACTCCTCTGGGACACTGCAGACAATGACTCAGTAGTCGTTAGCATTGCATTAATTGGATGATCTGACCTAGTACTGGAATGCAGCAGCAGCGTGTGTGTGTGTGTGTGTGTGTGTGTGTGTGTGTGTGTGTGTGTGTGTGTGTGTGTGTGGCGCTTGTGTTTGGGTGTAGGAAGGCTGGGGTGCGTTGGATGGGGGGGGGGGGGGGGGGTTAAGGAGGGAAGGCGGGAGGGAGGGAGACTCACTGAAAGAATGAGGCTCTGACTTGGGGGAGACAGATAGGGGGTGGGTGGGTGTGTTTTCGCAGTGTTGCAATTGTTTGGACTCAGAATGGATGTCTGAGGAAAATACCAGGGCTTTAACGCGGGCAATTTATCTCATCAATAGACTGAAGGACTAATGGCCCACATGATATTTATGCTGTTTAGTAGTAGTCAATCATGAATGCTGCCAAGGAATGGTTGTTGGATGAAATACCATGTAAAATATTCCATGAGCTTTTCTAAGTAAAAATTTTCCACAACAACAACTCAATACTCATTAATGCAGTGAATTAGGCTGGAGTGAAGTTTCTACAAGTACAGGCCTGACAAATCCTGATGTAAAAAAAAGCCTGTTTCAGAGTGATGACAGGGGGAAATGATCAAAGCTAATCCGGATATTATTCTCCAGTATTAGAAAGTCTCAAATGCTTTAAGGAAAGGGTCCGGCCGGGAACGGGAGTTTGATAACGCAGCTCCGTGCTCGCAGTATAAGAAACCGTAGAACATGATGGAAAGTATCAAGAGCTCCCTTGCTTAAAATATTAGTCAACAATAGTCTCAATTTCTCATAGTGGACGCAATACTACATTACATATTATCCAAATCTACACATCAGATTCCAGATACAAAGAGAAGCTTGATAACAGACTGTATAGCCTATTTTATATTGTACGCCCATGATGAACTGGACAGATATTTGGCAAGTCTATCAGATGTGTATGCACCTGTTAAGTGATAAAACGTTGTCAAAGATGTAGAATCACCCGTAGCCTGCTAATTACAATAGGGATTCTAAACTGTGTCAAAATATCACATTAATGATCTGTTTGAAGCACAGCTGCAGCAGTCGACAAAGCTGATGACAGAATGACAGGGAATCGACGATGGGACATTTACACCTTGAGCGACTTAACATGACGAAAACTAACAAGACGGCACGCATTATAGGCTACACACATCGGTATGCTATGTGTATTAACTGTTCAAAGAACACTACAAGTAGGCTACTTCTACGTCCCTTAGCAGAGCCCAAGCAACCTATCCTCATGCTGTGCGCATTTGTATTTTGACAGCTAAGACGAAGGTACCAATAACACGCTCCCGTAAATTATAGGCTACAAGCATAGCAAATGCACATCGTCTAACGGGTATCACTATGAACAGAGATAATCACCAATAACTTACCAGTAAGTGTGCAGGAGCGACGACCAAAATAATATCTGTTTCTCTCCACCTCTGTTTATCGCTGGAGTCGCCTCACGGGTAGCGCGCTTCCTCGCCTTCTCCACTAGTCCTCTCCCAGCGGCTTATCCGAGCAGCACTTTTTTCCGCGCAGTCTCTGTGTGTGCAGTGCAGCGACGCTCTACCGACGGATGGTGGCCGTGAGGCAATGGTCTGTATGAGCAAAATGTGTTCAATCTGAGCGCTGGTACCCTCAGCTCCTCAACGCCAATCCAAATGGAGCTTGCTGTAGCGACAGAAGGACTCCCTGGACAAGAGGGCATAATGCAGTTGCCTGCACTGAGTTCAGAAATTATTCCCTGAAAAAAATGCACAAACCTGACTTTGGCAACCACTATCATCTGTTACAACAATACCTTCATGTCATATCCACATCCCAAATTCAGTTTGTTAGGGTATGTCTTTTTGGAACTCTGTTGGTTCGCTGCAGGCCTAGATTAGAAAAGTAAGATTTTGTTATTGTTATTATGTCTTGAAACATATTTAGAATTGTCCAGACTTCCAAGCTGTGGTTCTCATGTTGGATATTTTGGACGTTGTGCTCTGTAACAGTTGACTAAGAGTTAACAGTTATTTGTAATCTCATCAGGTCATAAAACAATGGTACATTTGAATATTTAACATATTGCATGCAGTTAAATATACATTGACCTAAATATTATTTTCATTCACATGGACAGGCCTTGCATGTGGATTGGCTTTTAATAAACATGTCAATATAATCTCTAAACCACACTTAAATTGCTTAGATGTAAAATGGCAGTAGAATGAATAGAACAGTGGGTACTGGTAACACAAGAGGGGCATAGCAAGCATATGTATAGCAAACAAAAGTAATCCCCTCTCCAGATATGACACATCTAAGATATTGCATCAGGTGCATTCGCACACAACAGTTCTAGTAATATAGTTCTAATAACTATTCACTGGAGAGGCTACCCCTAGATCTGAGGCTTTTTTCTGTTTGCATTCACACTCGGTAGGAACTCTGAGATGACAACACACGTTGGAATCCCAATTATGAACATAAAGTAAACATTTCTATTGACAAACTAGAAACTCATGGTATCAAAAAAAGAGCCCTGAACAATATGCCCTAAAGAGGGCTTCATGCCGTTATTTAACTGATTTAGGTCATGAGAATAGACATTTTAAGGAGTGTCAGAGACATTTTTTTTTTTATCAGTATTGTTACCTTGAACCAAAGAACACCCAAATCTAATAAATCCAAACATTTCATATGGATTAAAAGCATGCCATCATTTTCAAATCAAATAGAAACTCATGGCATCAGGAAGCATTAAAAATTAATCAGCATTGCCTTCATCCTTATTCTTCTCATCTGTCCAGAACGCAAATTGTCGCATGACAGTAGTTAGCCTCTGCAGCCTTCTCGTGCAGTTTTTATGTTAAGCAAATTTAAACATGCTGTGTTATTTTTACAGAGATTTTGTGGGGCTTCTGGCACTCCTGCTGCCTTGGCCAAGTTGGCATGTGCCTCAGTCATAGTTCTTATTTGCAGGGACAATATTGTAACCCAAGGAAGGAGCTCAAATAGTTATAGGAGCTGCAGTCAGAGGAACACGATAAGTCACCAGCTCCATGCTGTCCAAACGCGTGAAAAAAGGGTTTCTAGGAACTGCCAAAAGTCCTTATAGTGCCTATTCTTTTTTGTATCCCTCATTCAAATTGTGCCCACACAACATTTTAGTTTCATAACCCTAATTACAGAAGAAATCAACCGTACAGTATTAGCTTTTTCACAGCCTGAGTTATGCCACCAACTAGGATCTATCTCCATGGCCCTGAATTTCTCATCTCTCTATGGAGGTTCTGTGTCAGGTGGGCTGAAGCCACTCAGATCCAACTGGCAGAGGGATACGCTGTAGTGTGTCAGAGAAAAAAGCCACCTTGTGGAAGTCTTTACTTGATTTAATCGTAATTTCATTTCATAAACCAGATTGTTCTCTGTGATACATATCCTCTGAGGCACAGCCGATAAAATGGAAGCTGGAATCAAATCCCCCTCCTCTCTCTCTGTCTCCCTCTCTCTCTCTCTCTCTCTCTCTCTAACAACCCATTGGCTTGTACTGCCTGACTGAAACACGAGGTCAAAGATAGTGATCAGGAGAACACACGACAACAACACAGAACGTGAGCAGCAGTCGATTGCAATGTTAGAAAAGCTCTGAAGGGCCCGCCTGTTTCCAACAACCTCAAATATCACACCAATTTATGATGTGTTGGCAATTCATGGCCAAACCCCCAAGGCAACACTCATTATCAGCTGCAAGGAATCCTGGGATATCCATATTTGCCCCTGTGCTACAATAGGAAGTGTGGTAATTCTGATTGTGTTTTTATCTCAGACTGCCTCGAGTCATGTCTGTGTTTTTTGTTTGAATCCAATTAAAATATTAATTTTGTCCTTGACACGCATATTACCCCAAACATTCTCTCAGCAATTTTTGAGAAGTTCAAATTTTGTGGACACATGGACAGCTGAACACAGGGGTATTTTATCATTGATCCCCAATTAATTTTGCATAGTGAACTCCATTTAAGAGTGACATCTCTTATACTGGTACATTCTAATTCAGGTATTTTCTCATTTGTGAAGTGATGTACTCGACAGTATGTGACTACTCCATTATTTTTGGAAGAAAACACACATTCTGTCTCTATTAAAATTGTCTATAGTTTATGAAAGCTTGGTAACAGTGTATTTGAAGGTATCTAGGGTTAGGGTGAGTGACATGAAACTGTCATGAACACATGAACCCTAACCCTAACCCTAACCTTACTGACAAGTGTTGAGTCATACATGTTTATGACTTGTTTATAATGTTCATGACATGTTCATGACACTCATATCATGTCACTCGTATGTAGATACCTTCAAGTAAAGTGTAAACGAAAGTTTTAGTAGCAATTTTATTTCACTTAAATATAAAAGTGATCAACCCAGAACAGGGCTTCACGGTTTAGATTGGTTGAGTGACTGTATTTTAAGAATCTGTAACAGATTTGCTCATTAGTCAACAGTTTTACATATTCAGCTGCTGGTTCTATTGCTAAAAAGGAAATAAACCTCTGTTAGTAACAGAGTTGTAAGGATGTGTCATCATTGTGTATTACCAAAAATACAAGGAAAAGAGTTTGGATACTTTGTTAAATTTGGAGATCTGGAGATCAAATTAAATTACGTTTGAAATGTTTCTTTTGAAATGCCTTTGAAAATACTAAATGCAAATAAAGCAGATGCAAATGTGTTTATCTGTGAGCTAGAATCACAGCTAATGTGGGGAAACAGCATAAATAATTCATAATAATTGTTTGTACAGTACATTACACTTGCAGGCATCACATTACATGTATTGTATTGAGCATCATCTCAGTTAGGTTTAACTAAAGACAAGGGCTGTGTGTTGCTGCTGTAACAATTCAGTTCAAAATGACAGTCATTATTTAGTGGTTCCCCAATGTGAAGTGAAGCCGAAGACAAACCAACAGCAGGTGATGACACGTGTGATACCGAACGAGGCCCTGTGTGTCTGGCTGGATGATTCCCATGTGCTGGTCCCCATTAAAAGGCCTAGTCAGCCATTAAATAGCTTGATGCTTTGCTGAGTGCCATGACTGCAGAACAATGATCTAATGAGGAGGACCACCAAGGCAAAGTGTTAAATGAAAACATAGCATAATAAGAGATTTGAACAATAGGACTTCACTGACTGGATAACGTGGGATGTTCTCACAATCTACCATACTGACAGCACATCCACTTCAGATGGAACATGTATAAATTTAAGTTAGGCCATTTAAAAGATGACAACAGACAGACAACAGACAATCAACAGACATTCTCCAGAAACCAATTAAGCCATGAATGAATGAATGAGAACATTCAGTCCAAATGAACTCATGGCACTGTGGAATTGACGAGCGCTAGACAAAGCATGAGCAAGCTTACATAAGAGAGACACAGATCAGGGTGGAGGGGACACGTTGGTGTGTCTCCGTCTTCTGCCAGGTTCACCTCAAAACACTCCTGATCTCCATTCACCAAAACAACTATATCAGAAAGGATATGCAGCAACATAGCCAGCAAGAACCACATTTACTCATGAGTGAGGGGCTTCAACTAGAACTTTGCGATAAATTGGACTACACGCTGAAGCACACTAATGTAATGGAAGATTCCGAGTGGCCACTTCTCCGAAATGAATTCTTATCTGAAGCGGTTGGGAATGTCACAAAGGTTTCCATGACAGCACTCAAACCACTTTTGATTGACAGCTAGACCCAGAATGGGCTAGAAAATCTCTCAATTGCGAGCCCTTTCAAAAGGACCCTTCAACAAATATTTCACATCATCTAAAACAATGTTTAAACCACATAATAAAAGACTGGTACCCTTTTCACTCGGATGATATATTAGTTTTGACTATGTTCTCATTCATTGGTCTTCTTCAAATAGTGACTGACCCATAATCTAATCACCGTATCTCTGGCTTCTGTGAATGCTTGGTTTGGAACACAAAAAGGAAAAAGATAAGATACACTCTCCAAAAGTTCTACCTGGATGTCCAACTCAGATGTCTGATACTGCAGTTTGCTCAGGCAGATCGATGGAATCCGGCTGGAAGGGAGAGGCTGCACTTCCTCAAATAGTTTCATTACAAGCCCTCACAGAACGCCTGTGTGTTCTGCCTCATTATTTCTGCCCATATGGATTGCAGCACTTAAGTCAATAGAGCACACACACACACACAGTCCCTGCAACACTGCTGCAATACTGCCAGGGCAGCACTTAGAGCCAATCAGCAAGAGTGCTTCCAAAGACATCAAGTCAGCAGTTATAGATCATTATGACGGTTTGTGTCAGTTTGCATCATAAAAATGCACAGCTGCCAAACTCTAAATCTTATGTGGTACTATGTGGCACTAATACGTGCCGTTTTCCACATAAGCACAGCACAACTGTCTTAACTAAAACACAGCCACATAATACTAACACTATTAGTGCTGAAACAACCATTTTCTGACATTACACTGACTACTGATGCATATACAATAGCTCAATTGTTTCCCCATCAACGGCGCTATGGTTCAGCTTCTTATTATGAATGTTAATGTTTCACTACCCATTTCAGAGCTTTCATAGAGTGAAATCAGTTCACCTCAATCAGAGCCCTGGCATCACAGGTCAGCATCTGGACATCCACTCCTGGAGGGTTAATCTGACGTTGTCAGGGTGACACTGGAGTGAACATTCTCTCACTCATTTTTCCTCATCTGTAAGGCAAAGGTAAAAAGTTCCATTGCTTGGATCTACAGTTGTCCCTTTTAAAGTGAAGCCTGAGCCACCGTGTTAGGAAAGAAAATGCATGTAGCCTTCTGGGATGCAGACAGCATTTTCAGAATCTGTCAGAGTGTGCCGTCTGTCATAAAAGAGCTAGCATTGCCTCCGGTGAGGCAGAGAGACTTCACATTTCATTTATCAGTCCAATGCTGGCACATAAACACACACACACACACACACACACACACTGAGGTCATTTCCACTGGTAAAATATGAAGTGCTGTCTAAGCACTGTCAAATAATCCAAACATTATTTAGTCTGGACAGGAAATAGCTTTGCAATCATTTCTGCCCTAACAGCAAAGCTTTCCCTTTGATTCGCGTTCACTGTCAAAGCCTCAAAAAAGAGCCCCCCCTCTCCATATAATCTAATTTGAAAAGGACCCGACAGAGATGTAACACACCACTGGGATTCAGCACTGAACCATGAGAATTGATAAAGTGTGCAGAAAAGAACACAACTGACCGGTGTTAAACCCATATAATATACATGTGAACAAAGGGGGCAGCAATTACTGGTGCAATAAAACAGATATCAAAAGCAGTGAATCAAAGGTAAAATTTTAATGGATACACACTCTTCACATGGCAGGTTGAAGGGCATGGAAAATCAATCTGGCTGGCAAAACTAAAAACAAACCTTTAATGATTATCACCATCATATTGCTTTCAGTCCAACAAGATCATTACAAGAACAGCAGAATATGTACTTTGTCCTTAGTTAAAACATCAACCTTTTGTGCATTATTATTTTTTACTCCATAAAAGTCTTTAGTAGCTACAGTCCCTGACAGTTCTTGATAAACCAAAAACCAATAGGTAGCAGCATATACCCCAGTCAAAGTTCAGAGGCCTGTGGACACACAAAGACGCACTTCACGACTGGGTAAGGTTGAGAATCTGGGCACAAGAGGTGTCACTGGATAAAAGTGCTTGCTTAAATGTTCCCTAAGAGTTATCTACAGTGAATTCTCTATTCAAATTTATTGCACCCAAAACCAAAACATCCAAAAATTTGTAGTCAGGAAAGCAGGAACTAACTTTTGCTAAGAAATCTAGGCTACAAGAAGCACTAACAATAAATATCTGCAAATGATCACAACTTGACTTTGAAACTATCATTCCTATGATTAACGCAGTCAATGAACACTGTGAATACTACTAATGGAATCACTGCATCATATCTTCTCTATATACACACATTTTCAATACTGTGGGTGTACACAGCAGTCCCTGTGTTGTAGTCCGATCATTGTTCAATATTATCTGAACTGCACAAATCAAAAACAGGCAACCACATACAGCAAATGTAGCAAAGGGTCAACTCAGAACAGTCTTTTATCACGATTTGCCACCTACACTTCTGTTTCTTCTGCTAAAAGAAATGCATGCACATATTGCATGTGGAGATTCCTTGAGCAGTTAAATCTCATCCACTTTGACAGTGTATCGCTATCAGATCATTAAATCCACGTTATGTTGCCTAAATAAATTATCAAACGAGTCCAACATTTACAGCTTTGCCTTTAACTGTAAGCACCACATTCCATCATCTTTGGTTGAGCCAAAGGATTTAGAGAGATTCTACAAGTCAAGTCTACAATTCTGGGATCTACACCTAACATGTATCCTCAGACGCAATCAAGTAAAATCATGTCATCCTAAAGCTAATACGACTTTCCTTACCCTCAAATCCTGTAGATATAACTGACAGTGTTCAAGTAAATATTGTGACACGCATTATCATCTAAAACAACCATCTGCAGCTATTCCTTTTTTCATACTCTAAAATCAAATGATGAATAAATATGAGCTGAGGTTAAAGTGGTTGTGGTTATGTACTTCAAATCAGAATGCTTTAAAAAAATAAGTGCTTACTTGGCACTTACTCTTGACAGTACCTCGATACAGTTGTTACCACGACATCTATGTTCAGTTCAAGGAGCACCTCAGTGGAACATGTGCAGTCAGTGAAGCTGCTGCAGCCGCCTCTTCTGCAGCTGCCTTTGAAATTCAAGTCCGTCCATATCTGCAGCACACCCCCTCCCCTCCCCTCCCCTTCCCATCCCCCAGGTGGGATTGTAGCACTCGGACACAGTAATGAGGACGCCAAAGCTCCTCGTGTTCAATTAGCTAGCAACTCACTCGAGTTGAAATAATGAATACATAAATACACTACCTGCTAAGGTAAAGATAGCTTTGCACTGCACCTTTAAGAGTCTTTGTAGAGGGTCCAGGAGACCTGTGTTTTTTAGCTCAGCACAGTGTAGCCAACATAACGATGGCATGCGTTACATCCTATTAATGCTAGATTTCAGCTTAGACTACGGTGACTTTAGAGTGTGTGGGTTATCATGCTCGGTGCAGGGTGATTATGGCTGGAGGTGATGATTTGTGGTGGAGTTAAAACGGCCGAGAGAAGGTTCTAGAGTCTGGAGAAGGGCACGTAGTCGTACATGTCCACCTTGAGCTTGGCCCAGTCGCCCAGGCGCTGCGCGGGGCTCTTGTCCCGCGTGAGGAAGCGGGCGGCCTTGCGGAGCTTCTCCTCGTTCCGCTCCAGGTAGCGCAGGCCCTCGGCCTGCAGCAGGCTGAGCTTCTCCTGCCGGCTCTCGTCGAGGCTGATCTCCTCGGGCATGTGCGGGTTGAAGCGGAAGTAGGTGTTGGCCGGCAGCAGCTCGTCCAGCATGGTGTGCACCTCTGGAGGGAGGGAGGGAGAAGGGACAGCAGAGGGTGTGGGAAACAATGTGGAGCTTTCACACAGGCTTCAAGTTGTTCAAAACTTTACTGATGGTTTACTCAGATAAGACCATTCCGTACACCCTGCTGTCCAAACACAGGCGTTCACGCTGCGTTTCTCCATTTCGCTAACTGCCACATTTTCAGACCGACAGACAAAAGCAGTTAGACTGCTCCACAGGCACATACGCACACCAAATAAACAAATCTCACAAATTAGTGACATTTCCAGAGTGCCTGCTTTTAACACAAAGCCCACGGTGGGCCAATGTGCAAATAATCAAGAGTTAAACTATTCAGCTCTAATTAAACAAGATTTCCCCTCACAGCATAATTAAGCAAATTACATAAACACTTTGACAAGTACATTTTAATGGTATCAAATTGAAAACAAATTGAAAACCCAAAGACACAAATGCTTGTGTATTTCCTTTTGGGGTCATTTCTTTTCAATCACGCATAGAGACACACACAGACACACACAGACAGACACACAGACAGACACACACACACAGACACACACACACGTGATATTTCAGACCACACAGAGAACAGCGAGTGTCTCCAGCGCTGCATAAAGTGGCGTCTGAGCCGGGCCAGAGGTGCTGCTGTTTGTGGCCCGTGAACTGAGACCGGCCACCAGCAAGTCCAAGCCCCTCACCTGCTCTCGCCTTACATCTAGGGTCACCGATCCAATCACGGCACGGTCATCCGTGGCAGAGCGGTGACCACTCCGACCGCCGCCGGCGCTGCCTCCTCGGGAAATCTTCTGCCTAATCACGCACTAAATGACCCTCGACAGCAGGAAATCCACTCCACTCGCTGAAAAGCCCCCAGCCAACGACGCTTGGGGGCATCATATGTCCAGTAATTGCTCCTTGATTACAACCTGCCCTATAGCCTTTTCCTCTTGAAGGATACACGGATTAGTTCCATGCTAACATCTCAAATCAGGATGTCGTGACTTGAGCTCTGCTACAAATCAAGAGTTAGGGATGTGATGTGAGGAGTGCACACGTGAGAGGCTGTTGAGCTGGATCTGTGGGTGTTGGCACACAGAGACAGTCAGACAGAGACAGGAGAGACGCAACCTCCTGCCTCCACACTGGCCCTCGACTGAGAGATGGGAAATGAGTGGGAGCCCTTGCATTCTGCTGTGTGGTCTCAGAGTGCTGCTGGGCCTGGGCACACCAGAGAGAGAGAGGCAGAGAGAGGAGAGAGAGAGAGAGAGGCAGAGAGAGAGGCAGAGAGAGAGAGAGAGAGAGAGAGAGAGAGAGAGGCAGAGAGAGAGTGAGTGAAATATAGAAAGAGAAAAAGACCGAAAGAACAAAAGAGAAAGAGAGAAAAACAGAAAGAGAGAAAGCGGGAGACAGAGGGGGACCTCTGCAGAGATGGCGAGGGAGAGAGGGAGGCCAAATCTGGCCCGGGAGTGTGTTAAGCTGCGATTTATAAATAACTCCCGTGATTACGCAGCGGGGGAGCAGTTTAATCCCAAACTCAGGAAGTCCGAGCCGAAGGCACACACACAGACACACATAGAGACACACACAGACACAAACACACACAACTGGGTCAAACTTTACTCGGCTGTTTTTCAGCTGAGGTGCAAGGACATGTCTCTATTCACGCTGCGCGGTGGCGCGTATACCGCCACGCCCTGGCCGGCGTCGTTTTCCGCTCACCCACCTTCGGTGTCGGTGGCGCTGCTGATGATGTTGGTGAGCTTGGTCTTGAGGCTGGTGTGGGTGGCGTTGTTCTTGCCCACCGTCTCGAAGCGCCCGGTGCCCAGGGAGACGACACACTGCAGCGGGGTCTTGGGCCAGAGGCACCTGCACTCGTGGATGGCCAGCGCGGTGGGGTTATTGATCAGCAGCCCTCCGTCCTGCGCAGAGAAAAGAGGGAAACTACTCAAAACACAGAGCACAGCAGAGGCTGCCTCCTCAGCAGTTTATATGGAAGAGGAGCCACTGGAGACCATAAACAAGCTTCGGTGGAATGTCACTTGTAACACACGAGTTTTTGTTTTTACAAAATTGCTCAACATTTCAAAATACTGCGGTTGAGCCAAACATTCTGGTGTGTCTCCAGAAGAAGCTAACTCTATTCAGCCCGTCACAGGCCAATATTCAGGAGCCGCACATAAGGCATACTTGCCTCGCTTCACACTTGATTTTGCATTGACGGTTTATGTCTTGCCATCAGCAGCCCCCCCGCCCCCGAAGTAAACAGTGGAAAATGCGACAGCGCCCCGGAATGCTGGTGTTATTTTGCTGTGTGAATCCCAGCCACTGATGAAAGGAACTCTAACCCGGTGTTGTGCTCGTGTGCCAACACTTCACGGTCTGTGCGAGGGAAAGAGTCCGCATTAAACATGAAGCGCATCGCACTTCACATCGGCACTCTGCTATCTGCTCACTTCAGTGGCGCACCCCTGCTGTGGCCCCGTCTTGGAGAGCGACCTCAAAGGCAACCCCCGGCTCCAGAGGGTGGGCCGAGATGCAGACGACAGTAATATGTGCAACAATACAGCACAACATCTGCATGTGTGTGACTACAACGACACAATAACACACAAAAATATTCCTATAGTCTAAAAGTCGTTCGATTTGACACTGTATGAGAGTGTTGATTGATTAATGAAAAAAAATATAAAATTCAAAAGCAATGTACTTAATGCTACTAGGGTAATAACTTCCATTATCCCCCACTGGGGATCTTTTAAAAGACCCTCTTGATTTTCACAGACGAATTCAGCAGCCGCAAATTGCTACTTGATACCGCTAAGTAGAACTGCACCCACCACCCTCAGTGGAATGGAGGGACATTCTGAGTAGGCAAGAGTGCTTTCGGTCTTAAAAATACAGAAAGGGGGCAAGTTCATTAATTGCAGTGTGAACAAGGCCCGCTAGTGACAGCGTATAAGAGAGATAGAGGGGAGAAAAGGTGATGAACGAAAGAGCGCAAGAACAAGCGAGAGTGAGACACAGAAAGAGAGAGAGAGAGAGAGAGGAGAGAGAGAGAGAGAGAGAGAGAGAGAGAGAGAGAGAGAGAGAGAGAGAGACGAGCAGACAGAGAGATGCCTTAAGGGGTTCCTGGCCCCATCTTTTTCTCTCCCTGCTCAAGCATGGCTGGGGTGTAATGAGAGAGGCCCCATGCGCAGATCGATGTGCGGCTGGTGAGCTCAGCTGCAGGCCTCCACGCAGCGGGCCACGGCCAGGGGCTCTTCATCACGCTGGAGCAGCGTCTGGCCTGAGAAATGGAGTCACCGCCTCCAGGTTCTCATGGGGTGGAAGAGTGGAAGGGGGGGGGGGAAACGAGGCAGAATTGAAAACGATGGGTCTGATGGGGGCAGGGGAGGCAATAACATTGATGAACCCCCGTCTGATGGCATCGGAGCGCAAATAAATTTGGCTCTTAAGAAGAGGCCCGCCTCTCAATTTGATCCCCATCTTGGGCTAAAGATTGGAGCATGTGGTTTCCAATTCCTGAGAGATGAGACCCAGCCAAGATAAGAGAGCAACACCACCACTTTCCCTGCCTGTTGCCTCTACACAGATATTGTGGGGTGGTCATGGAATACGGTATTGCACAATGACTACTGAGGTGGAGAAAAAGTGCAACTGTACAAATATAATCCAACAATAGATTTATCCACTCATTTCAGCTTTAATCCTAATCACCATCTCAATTAAGCCTCTTAGCTTTTAATGAGTTTTCTTTCTAATAAGTCACAGAAGCATGCAGCTACTGACCAAAATAAAAAGCATTTTGTTGAGTGCTGATCTGTTTTAAGCGACACAGCAATTGCTCTCCATTTTGTGTGAATTATTCAACACAGATCCCAATCATTTTAATGGAGAGACTGCACTCTTGTGCAGAAAGCCTCCAACATACCACTCAGTCATTAGGACTCCAGCCCGAGGAAAAGTCTGCCGCAGCCGTCACTCCTGAGGCAGCGGGTTGCTGAGGTGACGTTTGCGTCGCCGTACGCCCGTGACTCTCCTGCCCGTCTGAGCGAGCGGTGGCGGTGATTCACCAGATGGGCCGCGGCTTGGTTTTCCGGCTAATGGGGAATCGTGGGAGAGGGAGACGAGGGCACCGGGAGCGGGCGACCTCCTCCGCCAGAATGACAAGCACTCGGAGCATCGCTTATCCCTCTCCTCAACCGTCACTCTGTGGCCTAAATTGAATGGGGGCTTTGGGGCTGCATTTAAGGCCGGTTTGGGGACAAACCCTGATGGAAAAGGCAAGCAGCAGAGTCAATGTCCTCTTCATGGGGAGGCAGAAAGGGGGCTTGTTGACAGGAGAGCACCTGTACCTGACTTTCCCAGCTCTTTAAGAAAACCTCAGAGCCTCAGACAACTGCACACGAGGCAAATGAGGGGGCTTTGCGAAACTCGATGTGACTAAACGAAAGTCTTACTGTCTAATGGCTGCTTGTCTACATGCAGCACATTCATTGAGATCAATAGCTCATTTGAGGAAGTCATTTCTGAACAGCTGCAAGATTAAAATGCGCCTCTGTGAGAGAGACACAGATGAAGGATGTGAGTAAACAAGAGAGAGACAGAGTGTCTGAGGTTTTACTCAGTGACTTTTTGATAGCGTCTTTGATAGAACTCATAACAATGTGGCCCTTGGCTGTCTTTTTTGGCACATTTTTATCTTTCCTTCAGGGATCCATAACTGGACAGCAGCCACTTGCTTTACACGAAGGGCTGCTCTTCGCAGACTACGGCATATTAGGATGGAAGTGGCAGAGTTTAGGGGGTGAGGGTTAACTTTGAAACAATGATCTACTTAGGGTAATCTGCACAAGTGTTTGGCAAACACAGAAACCTCGACCTAAGCCGCCCATCAAACTCTCAGCATGACACAGGTCATAGGTGGTTTCCTTCCAAGGGGATTTGCAGTCCTTACGCCACTCTCGCTTAAATGGTTGAGCAGCACAACCAAAACTCTGTACACTTGCGGGTCAGCATGCCTGAAAACATGTTAGCAAACCCTACTGAGGCATACTGCCACCACTGCTACCCACAGCTTGAGGCAAGTATGAGCCTTTGATACATTGCCTCAGATCCACTGCTATTTAGTGATAAAAAAAGAAAACATTCCACAAAAACAGAAAAAATAGGGCAGCAGAAGGAAACCACTGTGAATATCCTCCACCTTCCTCCTTGGACTAATTGCCGCCATAGACAGATCCTTGGCCTACCCCTCAGGCATTTACCAACGGTTCCATAATCAGCCTCTTTAATTTCCTCTGGTCTCACTAAAGCGAGATTTCAATTAATTAGGCTGTTTCACACTACACCTGTGGGACCCGGTTACAGCAGGAAGCTTCGGTCATTAAGATATATACTATGATCACTATGATCCATCCGACAGTACACGCTTCAAGAGTTTATGTTTAAACTAGTGTGGTTAGAGATGTCTCCGCTGGTAATTCACAGGAATTCAAGATGGACTTTTGTGGGATTATTTTAAAGTAAAATGCCTATAGACAATAGAACAAAATCAACGCATCTATATTTGCAGAAGCATCCTCCAGGAAATTCTAGCAATCCAGTCAACCCTGAAAAGACTTGAGGGGGGGGGGGGATGTGGCTTCGTTGACAGAGATGGAAAAGTGGGTGATGTTATCAGTGTGGCTGGTTGTCACTAATGAAAGCCATTTCATGGCTCAGGGTACATAATCGGCAGCAAACCCTGATAGCCAGCCAAGCCTGGAAGTGAGGAGAGCGCCTCTTCAACCGTCTCTCTCCCGCTCTCTATTTGCACCCTCCCCCCACCTCCCAACCCCCCCCATGTGTACAGAGAGGCCTCTTTGAGGTCTGGGGAAAAGGGCTTTGAGGAGGACCAATTACAGCACAAAGGACAGAGGTCTTCTCAAACCCACACCAGCGCCACTGCCCAACTCGAACCGTATAAAACTGAGCCTCCGTTAGCAATTAGTGCCTAACCTTTCCCTTCTCCCTTCATGCCTTTGGACTGAGCTTGGCAAAGAAAGGTTTGCCTACTGCCATGGTTTACAAAATGCTGAATGACCATTCCCAGGATCAGCTTTATATAATACAGCGATAATAGGATGTTTCTGCACAAAATCAAGCCATTGTTTGGGAACTTGAATTGGCTTGGCATGAATTTGTAAACACAAGGTTGAACCGCTTCTTAAGAACCAGACTTAACCTCATCAACCAAAATGCTGACATTCTGAGATGACAAGGGGCCTCCCTCGAAGGCCTCGCACAGATCTGATGAAGCACAGCTTCTCAAAACACATTCCTAGCAATCAACCCAAAGCTGTTTCTTCCAAAATGCCTAAGCATGATGGACATCCCAGGCTTGCGCCTTCTCATGACCGGAGGTCTCCACACCATATTATGCAATTACCCCGACGGCTTCTCCTTTGTAACCTTTGACCCTGGTTGCTAAAGGCTCGTAATGAGGTTCAAGTTGCCGTTCCGGCCACAGAATGGAAGAGGGTCTCATCTGCCTGAGATTGCAGCCACAGACATTGCCCTCAGGCAGGGAGAGGCAATGGTGGGCTGTGTTCTGGCCACCGTGGTGGGCTCTAACTCACAACATTAAAGCAGTGAATAATTTTTGGCTGTGTCGTCCAACTCAGACCAGGGAAGAAATCCACAGTCCCAGAGCCTTACGGCCGTCTTGCTAGCTCACATCATGTTGAAAACCAGGAAGTGCAGTTTTCCTTCAGACCTCAGCCACCAGTGCTGTCAAGCAAAAGTCCATTCATCACACATCACTTTCCAAAGAGAGCAGTATTTTAGAGAGAAACTGACTTCCCATTTGCACCAATTAGAGCTATTGCTCTGTGTAGTAGAAAACAGTCAAACAAAAAATCTGACACAGATCTCTACCAGTGGATGACAGGACATGATGCTCTGAGAGGCACAGTGAGCAGTCAATGTGGGCACTCATTTGAGAGTTTAGCGTCTCGTTAATTGCTCATACCGCCTTGATACATACACTAGTGCAACATCATCATACTGCCAAAGTACCTGCTCCGTTCATACAGAAACAAAAATGGCCCAAGATGGACACCTACTTGTACATATAACCTGTCCAATATCAAACACAACAGCTTTCTTAATTTGGCTCTCCTCAGACTGCTTCAAGTAATAGGAAACTGCCACCACATATTATGTGTATGATCTACTGATGAGTAATAGTAAGCCTGGGGACGCACTACAACCTGACATCATTCATTCACAACCCAAGAGCAAGGGCACAGAACCGTCCCGATTCCTCCGGGTTGCCTTGGCAGGCTCCATGGCAACCATTGAAATCCCGGCTTCTCCATGCAGGCCCTGGCAAGAGCTCAGTGCTTCACTTCCTCCAACCGCTGGTCATTCAGCATGGGCATTGGCGAGTGACTCGATTTATAATTCAAAATCACAACTTGGGAGCCAGTGAATGGACGTGGGCTTTTTTTCAACGGGATGCTGAACAATTACGGTGAAAAAAAAGGATGTTGAAAGAGATTGTTCAAAAAGTGTCACTCTACTGCACCATGGCCCATCCTTACTTAGGCAACAGAATAGGTTCAACTTCGCATTTATTAGACGCAGATGTTGAAAACAAGCTTTTTACACTTGACACAAAGGAGCCTTTATGGAGCACCAGATGGAAGCGGTACACTCTGTAGGCGACAGTGGAAAAGGCCACGATGACTCCCTCCACAGAGAATCCTTACATCATTGAGTCGACGATATGGCTATGGTTGGCTGGACCAGTGCCATTTTTTTTCAGGGAAGAAAGCCTTGGGGGGGGACACTGGATGAGGAGGACATGGAGCTTTTGCCTGTAAAGGGAACTTGCTGTCTTTCAGCGATGCCTACACCGCTGAGCTCAACGCCTGGGCAAGAAGGGAGGTGGCGTGGGAAGAGGGGGGGCAGTCAACAGCCGGCTGACATGCCAGCCTGAGCACCATGAATAAGAGGAGGAGGAAATGGAGGGGGAATTCAGCCTGGCAGAGGAGACGACACGAGGGGAGGGGGTCCGGAGGATGGGCAGAGGGATTCCTGGGAACTGCTCTCCCAAGATGTCTGTGTGTCATTCTCCTTGTGTCTTGTTTGTGAATGAGACGGCGGAGACATGTGAAAATCCTCACGCGAGATCATGCAACTGAGGAGCTGTAGGGACGGATTCAGCACAAACACTAGAGTTGCTCACAAAGTTCAGTCACAGTTTCACCATTTGGAAAACTGGCTGAATAGGGATTTGACTGTGAAGATGCTTTGTGTGAGCTCCATTTCACCACGGCATGCTTCCCTGTTCAAATGACATCTTTTGTGACAAACTTCATCACAACTTTGCTGTGTTCAAAATTTCACAAGCCCGATATGAGTCAATCATCTGTAGATTAAAAAAAAAAAAAAAAGATTTCACATGCATCTCTGGAAGAATTTGAGACAATGAGGCAGCAGAGATCTCTGGGAGACGGTTCTCCCTCCACACGGGAAACTCAGCATCAGGCATTCTCTTTCATTCCTCTAGAAAGAACTCCGGTACAGACAAGCACGCTGCTCCTCAATTAAAAGCACAGGCATACAGCACCCCCTCTTTGAAGTGCCACACACTTTCCAGTCGCTGAAGGAGAGCGCAGCCGGTAATTAACACATCATTAAGCATGTCTGGGTGAAGACTCCTACATGGAAGCCTGAGTGATGGCATATATTTGGTTCCTGTTCCTCAATGTCCAGTGGCGCAGTACAAACAGACAAATAAACAAACCATTTAATGCGGTGCAATGATGAGCAACAATCAAATTCGCCTGTAAAAAGCACTCAGACTCTCAATATTTTCCCGTCTTTCCCATTTCTCCATAACGAGCCGTTGTAGTTTACTGCCAGTAAATAATCGGTGAGCTTCTATTGATCTGTAAAATGCATCGGAGTGGTAAGCTCCATCCCATTGGTTAATTAAGGCCAGGTGGATTATGTTAAGTGTTCGACTCCATCCCTTCAACAGCAAGATAACATCCTGGAAATGCATGCTGACAATGTAATCCTGGGCTCCATTACTATCATCCTGCTGATGGGTCTAGTCATGTTCCAGTGATAATGACTCTTCAGAGCCAAACCATACGTCATGTAGAGCATCAGCAATTTCTCAAGGACTTCCATAAGATAAGCATCATAAACCGTTCACATGAATTTTATTGAAATAAATAAATACATACATTGTATGCATGTGTGTGTGTCGTGTGTGTGTGTGGGTGTGTGTATATATATATATATATATATATATATATATATATATATATATATATATATATATATATATATATAATTATTATTATTTCTTTATTTTTTAATCATTTAGGTTTTAGCACTCAAACCGCTTTCAGGAATAAATGGAAGTTTGTTGTCCGACCCTTCGGGTGATTCAGACATGATGTTAACCTGCAGACCTACAGTATGTGTAAATTACATACACGCACATTACAAAATACTGCAGCCGGTTGCACCAGTTGAATGTAAGTTCCATCTTACGTTGAAGTTTACGAGCTACTAAAATTTAACGGGTTGCACCATGCAAAATACCGTAGTTTCAACTAAACACTAAATTATGACTTAAATTACACACTAACTTACACCCCTTTTCCCTAAGGTGTAAGTCATAAGAAGTAAGTCATAAGGCAAGTCATAGGAAAGAAAGTCATATTAGAGAGAGTTACCGTAACCTTCACTAGCTATCCTCTGCGGTAGCCCAAGCTATGTTAGGCCAACAATATTCCCAAAGCACATACAACAAAATAAATTCTGTTATTTGAAAATACAGTGCTATTTTATTCCATACAACAAAGTAATTGCGGAGGGAGTCAAACTTAAATGCGGTATGTTAACGTTAAAGTTAACAACGCAAAAGCTGTGAATCTGTGTCGCTTGGAGTGAATTTTAACCACAGGTTCTTTGTTTCGTTCAGATACAGCTCTTCATTAATTGTCTGAAAGCGCTTTCAGAAAGCTTCTCTCCCCCTCCCCTTCCCTAAATGCTTTACAGTGAGGGTCAATTAGGTGCCTACCTGATGTAGGTCACCACCCAGGCCGAACTCCTGGAAGTAGCCCGGTGCAGCCGATGAGGCACGGATCGCCTGCCACAGCTTGTACTGGCAGCCCCCTCGGTAGTGGGAGCGGACACCTGGGGGCATGCTGTAGTTCCGGAACACATAAGCCTTCAGGGGGGTCCCACGATTAACCACGGTGCTCACTGCTGACAACTGGAGGGGTACAGCAGAGCACAGAGATCACTGGAAGTCTCAGATTAGACAAACACTTCCGTCTGAGAACTTCAGAGCTCCTTCCAAATAAGAACCATGAGGATGTGTTTTAAGATGAAAGCAGCAATCTTTTGTCAGCAACGTCAACAAAACCTACAAACACAGTTTCAGCTTCATAAATCAATTCTCACCTTTGGGCAGTCAGGGTTCCTTGCAGTTTCCACCATGAGATCCAAACCCAATTTTTCTCTGTGAAAGGAACAGTGGGGATGAAATGCAGCACTCTGGAAACAACTTCGTAGCAAAATCAAATGATAGTGACGATGATAAATACATTTTATGTTATTGGATTCATTGATGTAGTGTTCTAAAAAGAGTTATTTTCAGTTACTGGATTGACGAAAGCTAAGGCTGGCTTGACTCACTTGAGAATGTTCTCCCAGATCTGACTGTCATAGAACGCATGGCTCCAGACCATCTTCCCTGTTCCTACTATGACATTCTGTTTGAAGACATCAGAACCCAGCTTTCTGTAGAGTTCTTCACATTCGCTCAGTGGCATCCGAACCACAGCCAGCAAAAAGCCCAGGATAGCACCTAAGGACACACACACATACACACAAACAATTATTGAGAAATCACCTTTTCAGAGTAGCACAGGCAAATCTACTTCCCCATTTGCCACCTGGTCATTCAAGCTCCAGGGATGAGGGCTGGAGGCTTAGGATGCAATAACAATGGGAACCATAATTGTCTCATGAACACACTGCGAGGACATTAATTCTATTGCAATTCCCCCAATGGGTGGGATTAAAAACAGCTCCCATACATTACATGGTTGCTACTCCCGTACAACGACCACTAAGCACAGAATTACAAAACACCACTCTGCTGCTCTTAAAGCAGCCGCCTTTATAGCCACTGGAACGGGTTATGCTCTTCATTGGCAAGAGGGATAAAGGCAACACATGAGTCATCCATCATGGGCTGCCACTGCCTCACGTGTCATGGCCGCCTGCCCCTGAATGGATTGCAGCAGACGATTAACTCGCTGCCATTATCTGGTCCCCCCCCCCCCCCCTTTCCCCAGGTATTTCTGCAAAAAGGAATTACAAAGTCTAAGAGGGGCATATCCTGCTGCCTTTCCAGGTCAGATCCCCAGGAGATCTACATGTTATGTGAAGGGTGGTGGCAGGACCCCTCACTGGGCAAGGAGCAGCCCAGGAGCCTAGCAGGGAGAGAGAGGAGAGAGAGAGGAGAGGGGAGGGGAGAGAGAGAAGAGGAGGAGAGAGAGAGGAGAAGAGGAGAGA
The DNA here is from genome assembly GCF_963854185.1 of Sardina pilchardus. Lineage (NCBI taxonomy): Eukaryota > Metazoa > Chordata > Actinopteri > Clupeiformes > Clupeidae > Sardina > Sardina pilchardus. The sequence goes on along the minus strand of NC_085003.1, from coordinate 7,013,816 downwards.
GAGAGAGAGAGAGAGAGAGAGAGAGAGAGAGAGAGAGAGAGAGAGAGAGAGAGAGAGAGAGAGAGAGAGAGAGAGAGAGAGAGAGAGAGAGAGAGAGAGAGAGAGAGAGAGAGAGGAGAGGGGCAGAGGAGAAAAAGAGAAAAGGGAAAATAGAGAGGAGGATGGCCAGCATGATAAAGAAGACAGAAAGGCGACCAGCATGATGATAGCGCTCAGACAGATGTGTCCCAGATGTGCGTTCAATGCTCACCCACAAAGATTACACACAGGGACCAACTCTTTCAAAGGCCGCACTACAGACTTACAAAAAGGTCAGGCCAACTGGTACAACACAAGGGCCAAATGATAGCTTCAGAAAAATGACAGAAGTTATCTTCAATTCTGACAACCCCTCATTTCCTTCCCATCTTTGTCAAGCAATTTCAGTTCACTTGAAGCAGAGTTGGTAAAAAGAAAATACACAGTGCCCCCCAGTGGCCAAATAAAGCAGCTCTGCAAATGGCAAAAGATCATGTAGGAGATGATCACGTTGAATTGAAAATTTCCCGATAAAAGTGATTCAGAGGTAAGTTGAGAAGATGCATTTTAAAAAACATACACTACATACAGCATTTTAATTAAAGTCTAAATAAACAAGTGTCGAACCAATTTCCAAAATCGACATTTTTATAAACTAAACATGAATGCATTCTGCCATCAGGACTGTGCAACTTGGAATACAAAGCACTCATCATATTTAATGAAACAAAAACCCGAAAGTAACGCATAAAAGCTTTAGAGGCTTTGGTACTCAAATGGCCATACGGCCCTGACAGCATGCATAGGTCTAGAGATTAGGGTTTCCACTCAGTGCTGACGTGACAGTGGCCTCAAATGGGTCACTGGGAGGAGGATTCATCCAAGGTCAGTGAAGAGTTATTTTCCAGTACGTGCCTGTGTGTGTGTGTTTGTGTAACACATATGTGCAACATACCTGTGCTGACACCACAGATGTAATCAAACAGCTGGTAAATGGGTTTTCCTGTGAGGGCTTCCAGTCGGAGTAACGTCTGCAGGGCAATGAGCCCCCTGGGGTAAACAGAGGCACACAGACACAGACACACACAGTGAAGTACATGCCATGAGTGTGTAGTACATGCCATACAGTACACTTTTACAATTTCCAACTGCTGAGAGTCTACAGGCCGGGGCCCACCGGACACATGCGTGGCGTGGAATGACGTGATGCAACAAGAAAAAAATGACCACTCCATTGTTTTTAACGGCGCAAAGAGCAAGGCAGACTAGAAACGTCGGTCTTACACCAAACACGCAGCGCTACAGTATGTGCCTACCTTGTGCCCCCTCCATCGATGGACAGCACCCGTATGCCCCGCCCTTTCACCGGGTCGATGTAGCCAACCAGAGCCAGGGCCTGCCTGACCGCTGCCTGCAGGGCGGGGTCTGTGGCCTGACGGAGGCGCAGCAAGCATGGGATGGCCTTCTCCTGCGGGCCACAAACCACAGCACCGTCAACACCTCCAGCTCTCACAAATGGGTATAGAAATTCCCCGCATATAAGCCGCAGGACAGTGTTTTATGCAAGTTAAAAGAAGCAAAACCATATTAACACCATATTAACTGGCCCCTGTACTAACCTCATAACTGAAGAAATTTTGCAAAATCAATGTATAAGCCGCGGCTAATAGTCAGAAAATTACGGTACAAATTATACACTGTGGTAGACACTCATCAAAAAGGTAGAATCAGAATGTCACAACAGAGAGTTTATGATAAGGTCATCTTACACTTTTTAAGTTTAGAATACACTTCAAATATTGAATACACTATACAAATATTCTGCCCACCTCTGGCATTATGGGTTGGCCTACAGTGCACTACGTACACATAATACTGCATCATTTACTGATGATACGTTTGATGTAGGTAAGATGCATATTGCATTATTCAGAATTGTGTGATACAGTATGTTTAGGCCATGGTATCTCTAAAGCCAAAGGCTAAATGTACAGAAGGCTGATAAAACATATACATGCACCAGAGATAAGTGGTTTCTTAGAGACATTACATCTTGGGCCAACATCAGCCTTACAAAGTCCAGCACCAGATAAGCATATTGACAGTAGGGATTTGAATGAGCTTAACTCACTCTACATGAAAAAAATGCTTTCTGGGATTTTCAGTGCAAAGAAAAATACCATGAATAACTGAGAGACTGTATAATGACATAGTCCAAAGCATATTACCCGTCCATCACTCACACCTACGAGTCTTTCAGAACATTGACATGCAGAGGTGGAATCAGTTCACCACTGGAAAAATCAAACTCACTACATCTTTTGTATATTAAACAAAAAGAAAAAAATTATTAAGACATTCAAGGTCAAAAGCAGCAATGCCACTTCAGAGAGAACAAACGCCACTCAACAGTGCAGCCATGCAGATAAGAGCCACCTCACATCTATTCCCACAACACCACCGAGCGCTGACATTTGAGAAGGCATCTGACAGTGTCACACCACACCAGTATAAATAACATTAACACATAGTCCTACTCTTCCCTCACCGGTGGGGTGCTCAACAATGCTTTCACAACACTTGCAAAGTCCAACAATAGTACCAAACAACGTCTTCCACGCTCACGTTTCCTGATAAAAAATGGTCCTGACAGAATAACCGGTGTGAAGAGTTTGGCATAAACATGATAATACTGTACATGACGGTCTGGTGTGGTGTTCTGTCTGGGTTCATTCATAGGTGTGACATGGAAGGTTCTGCCATTTTGCATTTACACTTAGTCATTCAGCATTCATGCTAGCGTCATACCTTAACTGCCACTACTCTTGTCTCTGGGAACTCCATCAGGTGGTAGTTGAGGTCCTCCACCCGGCTGATGTAGATCCGTACATCAGTTGCTCGGTGCAAAGCTCGAACTAGTGCTCGGGTCCGATTGTCCACACTCACCCTTGCAATGATCTGTAAGAGGTATACACAACACAACCCAGTTACTGTGAGACACTGGGACATTCAGAACCCAGTCAAGGGGAATTACTAGGGAAACAAGGGGAAACAAGCGGTCTTATGTTTGTGACAGCCTTTTGGTTAATCCATTACATGTATCGGATCATTACTAAAATAACCCAGCACCTCCTCATTCCGGCCTAACTTATGGTTTACACAGCCTAATTAGAGACATGACTTCATGTGACTTTGGGAAATGTAGGCCAATGTCATATCAGTATTTAGAGGCAACACAGCAGAGGATAAAGAGTTCACATTTTGTTTTGGTCTGAGAATAACAGACAGAACAAGTATAGTTTGCAAATATTTCCCGTCAAGACAACGGAAAATAAAGACTGGCTACATGGTTAATATTACATTAAATGTTGTGGAGTTTTGTCAGTTTTAATAGTGTGTGAATGAGCACTCACTCAACATGTTTATCTATTAAAAATACTAAAATAAGAACATTTTTAGTCATCAATTGTTTTATTCATGAGTCATTTTCATTCTCATATAAAAAGTCTATCTTATCTGAATGAATAATAGGAGTCACCCTAAATATATTCCAAGGTATAGCCATGATGCCCATGGTTTATTTTTAAAGCAAGATGAATGAATCAGTCCTACCATATGACCAAACGTCACGTGAGGATTATTTAACTCTTGCTGGCAAACCATCTATGGCATGTAACAACCATAGATTTTGCCTTCCTTTAAGTCCAACGAATATGCTACTGAGTAATGTTACAGTGTCTTGCTCTGAAGTATTGTGATTCTGTGAATGTTCTTGATTGGCATGTGTAAGAAAATGTTTAAGAGCTAGTTTGACAGCAAATTCACATTTAAATACACACTGCTGTCTATGGCATGTTTCGATCACTTACCCTCTCTCTCTGCAAGAGAAGCCTTTTGGCCTTTTCTTCGGCAGCCTTCTGTTCCTTGTTCTCAACCACTTTCTTCTCGTTAACATCATCATCTTTTGTGGAAACGTCCTTCTCAGCTTCGACAGCTTTCGCCTCTGTGCGAAACTTAGGGACAAGGGGGGCAATGTAATTCCCCACAAAGGCTTGAACCGTGGGTGCTGAATAGGACAGGTAGTGGCTTAGGCCTTTCTTGGGCGATGGCGGGGTGCTTGGAGAGGCAGGATTGATCTGGGTGGGAGATGATGGTGTGTGGTCCCTGTTTTGGTCTGCGTCCTCAGTAGTAGGTTGGTGAAGGCCATCTCCAAGTTGAAGCTGCTTTCCTCCAGGGTCTGTTGCTCCCTTTGTGGTGCTACCAAAGTATGTGTTGATATGATGAGCTAAATAGTTGTAGGTATCATCCAAGTTGACCGCAAATGTTCCAGGATGAAAAAGTGGAGTGGCTGGTTTAGGGGCAACCTTGCTCTTGGAGCTGATGACTGTATTGCGATGAGGAGGCCTGTTAGTTCCGTAAGCTTGAGCAGGTGAATCTCCAGGAGGCCTTGGCCTCTTCTCCTCCTCTTTGTGGTCAATTGCAGCAGCAACTGTGACAGTCGGTTGAGGGGGAACAGCAGTGGAGGGTGGAGGGACAGAGGGAGTGGGGGCAGATGCTACGCTACCCTTCTCCACCACCGGTACCTCTTGGGCCGGTTTGAGCCGTGCTATCTTGGCAAGGAGGTCCGACTGGGTCCCGCTCACTGCCTTTGAGACCGACTCCAAAGTGGTCTTTATACGTGACATGCGGTGACTCAGATCGGCGGATCCGCTGAACCCGGATGTGCTGAAGTGGGTGAAGCTGGGGTACAGACCAAATCTCTGTCTGAGAGAGCTAGCTTTGCAAAGCCATCCCTTGCGTACTCGGCTTTTCAGGATCTGGGTGTGCTTCCAGCTGAGGCGACTAGCTCTGTGACCAAAGTGGCATTTTGCATGAGGCCTATGAAATGGGTTTAGAGCAGGGGAAATTGCAATGGTCAGGGGCCTCTGGCCTTGTGTGTGCCACAAGTGAACAGCCCTGTTTAGAGAAAACACACAGGTATCCGGAACACATCTAAAAGTCATGTCTCACGATCTTTTGGGGGCAGTATAGCCTGTGGTGTTCTTGTAACCACAAACATCATTGTTCCAACTGAATCAATCCATCTGGGGAAAAAAAACAGAAAAAAACATTTACAGATTAGCATCATACACTACATTCAACAGAATCAATGGACATTGACATATGTGAAATAGGCTAGTCTCCACAAAAGGAGCCACAAGTGCATGGAGTCTAGATGAAAGAATGACGTGTAAATAATAATTAGGCGTTGCCTGACTTAACGTTGCATAATCGAAGCACCTGTCATCCTTGTAGAAGAGCTTAACCAAGTTAACCGTTAAGTCCACAAACTTTGATGGCGGGATTGAGTTCATGACTGAACAGCACCTGCGCTCTGTCGGTTTACATACAACAACACTAATAACATTACAAAATAATTTAGATGCACGGCATTTCTGTACAATTTGACTAGTAACATATTTTCTTACAGCTGTAATGCTAACTAGATTGTAGCAGAGCAACACAACATAGAGCTACAAGCTAACGTTAACGCACACAGCTGTTGTTGTTGAGAATAAATAGCTAATTTACGGTAACGTTATTGTTAATGTTTATGACTGTGAAGATTACTAACGTTGGATGACTA
>NC_085003.1:5830672-5903172 GCF_963854185.1 Sardina pilchardus | reverse complement strand
CAAAGGAAAGGCAGTGTCCGTTATGGGTTGGGATGCAACCCCACCTAAGGCTCGCATGACAAATGAAAGTGGCTGCTCCCACCTAAACGGTCCAACAACGTGTGCACTTCCATCCCAAAACAGCACGCTTCCCCTTCCCCTGTTATTGTTCCCCCGCACTCTTTACGACATCAGAACGCCCGCCATGTCAAAACGCGAGTTTGCCAGCGAGGCTCCGAGGACTTGCCAGCGTTTCCAGAGGAGGCCAGAGAGAATAGGGGGGAAACTCTGAGCCACTATGCACTGGAAGGGCTTTTGGACTGGCCTTGAGAGATTCCACAGGCGAGGGATCCTGCCACTGACTTTTAAGCTCTTGTGGGTAATGGATGTAGAAGGCAAACGATCCAGTCACTCTGAGCTCAGAGATATTCGGTCACAGCCCATAAGTCATCGGGGCTTCTCAGAACTGCATGCTGCGTTCTCTCTGCATGTCCATCTAGTACTGGGAACGGGGCCCTGTGCAGTAGCAAGCATGCTTAGCAGGGCTTCATCTTGATTTGGGACTAGGAACACACAACTAACGTGGCCCGCAGTAAACAAATGTGTCTCTTTCGCCACATTACACCATGTGTTCATCTTTTTGAACGAGACAGACTTCTGCTTGAAGTAAATAAGCAGGGGAAGGAAAGAAAGATCTAGAGAGCGAGAGAGCGAAACCAGCTGTGTGCTGCTGGTGATAGTACAAGACCCGATGAGCAAGGCCTGCTCCGATTAAAATGACAGAGAGATCCCAAGGCTCTCCTCAAGTATTTCTGAAAAAAAGTGAACCTTTCATCTCCTCCAACGTGCACTTGTGTCCCAAGGAGTGGAGGAGACTAGAAGTTGTGTTCCAAAGTGGAGAGTTTTGGCATGAAATCAACAGCAGCAGCTCAAGGGTTAAGAGTTTCCAGGGTACACTATCGTTTGTGCACATATGTGGATTCTACACCCCCCCCCCCCCCCCCCCCATTCCAAAAGGTCACGACAAGCAGCTGAGAGGAAACAGGATGAAAACAGCTATTGATTTGCCGCTGACATACAAATCTGCAGATGCTTTAATGCCTGTGCCACGTACACGCAATCACTCAGGTATTCAAGAGGAGACTCTGGATAACATAGTCCTGAACTGAAATGACTGTATTGGGCTAAACCTCTTATGCATGACAAAAATGTAATGTGTAAACCTTACACAGATTTAAAGTCAGAGTCAGTAACTACAGGTCAGTCACAGACAGAAAATGCACAAAACTTTGTTCAAAAATATGTTTCCAATATTTTTGCTGCGGAAAAGCCATTGTCTCTTTATTGTTAAGCCCACGAAACAACACCTAATCAGAGTTCTATTGTTCTTTTGACCTAGCTCAACTTCATTAATGGCCAGCGGGCTGTTCTAAACACACTAACAAGGGCATTTTGTCACAGCACAGTGAGAGGAGCACATAACATCGTCATTATCACAAGCGAGAGGTGAAATGCCAACGCAAACTGCATCTGCGTCATCCATGATTACCTCCATTTAAAAATGAACCTCTCATCAGAGTAATGAGGGGTTAAGGATGAGAAGCACTCATAGATTCAGTTAAGGCTGCATTAATGACAAATAACAAATGAGACACAGAGAATATTCTCTCGTCCTCCCTTTCTCCCACTTTCTCTCTTTCAGTGGAAGGTGAGGCATATTTATGAAATATATGTCACATGATGAATAATTATTACTATGGGTGCTTAATGACTTGATGAAAGATTAATTGATTGAAGATTTTAAAATCTATTGTTATTGTTTTCAATTCACGTTTTTGTTTGCTTTCATTGCACACTGCCACTCTTAATGCAAGCTATACAAGTGACACCAACAGTGCCCAGGACACCAGAGAACCAAATTACATGTTAAACAAACTGTCATGGTGTATGTATTTGTTATGCTGCTTTTAAGACCAACATGTGGAATTTAAGAGGAGAAATTGTTGTTGAGACCAGAAATATTGACGCAAATGTACGAGCATTGTCTTTTGTAAATAGATGGCCTTAGCCTATAAAGACACCTAACCTTTCACTTTTCTTTGATCCATAACAGGAAGACTTTGGTAGACTACAAAATGGGTACGGTATGTCCCTGTAGATGTAAATGCATTGTTTTACCTACCCCTAACACTGCAGTCATGTGTGTTTATCCTAACTCATGGGCCTGTAACCATGGCCTTGTCCTTGTCAAGAGGAAAAGCCGGTCAAGGCGCCTGATGAGAGCACCAACCCATCACAGACTTCAAACGACACATAAGGCGATGCCTCTGATGTTTATATTGTGTGCGAGTTCTGAGGCATCATCCTTGCTTATCTCTTTTGACATTTGCTGTCATGTGTGATTGAAAGGAAATGTGGGCTGTGATGTTTGCGAAACCATCAGAGATCAATACTTTGCTGTCAAAACGAAAAATGAGAGTTTGCTTCCCAGAGTTGACACACAGTTTCTAGTTAATCAGCCGCATGGTCAGAATAGAAATACGCCAGAGAATAATTTTCACCATTTGTCTTCATTACGGGAGTATTTCAGTCTGGCGCAAACTCAGTCAGTGAAAGTATACGACAAGTCATGTTAAAGAGGAAATCCCATCTGACACTTCACTGAGAGATGTTTCATGCTAAAATTGTCAGGCTCTTTGTGGTGTCCTCGTGAGGCTGCTCCCTGACCCTCGTCCTTGTACTGTAGCCGACAACTGTCTGGACGTTCGGGCCTCTGGGTGAATTGAGGTCTCTCAATCTGGGATCAATCAGGGATTTACTGTGTGAAAGCCCCGGCGAGGGAGCCCTGTGGTGACATCATCGGTCTCGGTAATTAGGTGTGTCTATGAGAGAAATTATTTTTAAAACGCCAACCTCTATTGGTGCGTGCTTGACTGACTGGGAGAAGATCATCGCAACTCGTTCGAGTCTCGAGGGACAGGGCTCTGCGCAACCGATGACATCCTGCAACAAAACATCTGCCTTCGCATCCTCCTCTTGCAATTCCAATTAAATTTTCCACAGTTGATATGGGTCCAGTAGGATTAAAAGTAATAAAAATCATGATTTATGGGGCTGCGCTTGGATCAAACTCTGTGAGAGTCATGGGGCAGGACTCTATGCTCTTAATTGCATGGCCAGAGAGTAAATGCAACACCTTCTTCAGCCATGAATGTGGCACAGTAGTTGGAATGAAACTCTAGGATGCACTGCCCCCCTCTGGCAGACTGAGCAAGTACGTTTTGTCTACAGAGTTGACTCTCCTCTGTCTCCAAGACAGGATGAGGTCACGGTTCAAGTGAGAAATGAATAGATGTAATTATTCTAAAAAAAACGTGCATGTCTCAACAGCAAGACAGGAAAAAGCTACGTTCATGAAATGTATGAATCAACAAACTTCTATCAATGACATTTCAGATCTCCACATACCCACTTCTCTCAGAGGGTAGGGAAAAAAACATATTTTCAGAAGAGCAAGTGTTCCCAGTTTCCTTCCTTTTTTTCCAAATGAGTATACAAAAACCTTTTTCCACGCTGGACAGGGGGTGTTTGAGCCAAGAGGCAATAAAAATAATAAACTGCTCCGAGGGCAAATCCCCGAAGTCAGCGGCAGAACATCCTAAGCTTAGCATCGCAAAGTAGCAGATGTCAGTGGAATTTGTGCATGTTGGGCCGATAAATCTCTCCATCAACACACAAGCATGGCTTGTTTTCAGCACAAGCTCCCCGCACAGCTGCCGGTGAGAGTGTTTTTGGATGGGACACACACTCCAAAGGAAGCACTCCCTGCTCTCACTCAGGTACAGATAATGGACTCTCGATTAAGCCATGAGTTCCTCTGTGAGTGTGGAGTACAGTTCTCTAGGACCCTCCGGTCAACCCTATCCTGAAACACCCTCTAAAAACACAATATATCAAATGCAATGTGTGTGTGTGTGTGTGTGTGTGTGTGTGTGTGTGTGTGCGTGCACGCATGCATGCACGCACACACACACTTAAGGGAATGCCACATCACCTGTGGTTGATGAAACTGGCATGTTCTGATATATTAGAGATTGCACTGTACTTTCAATGCTTTCATAGAAACATGACTAATTGGTCATTCACATTGGACATCAAGTTCTGAGTTGAGTGACTATTCAGGTTAGGTAATACACAGGAGCATTGATCCATGAAGTGCAGCAGGCATCTATAAATAAAGTTGTCTGTTCCCCATTCCCCTCGTTGACGCTTCAACGACACAAACCTGTAACTAAACTATATGAGGCCATCCTTAAAAATATTCTTGTTTGCCGTAACCCGACCGACCCTGTCAATATAGGGCCGACCCAAACATTTATTTTTTTCCCCCTCTAGTCCGACCGACTTGCCGGTTGCAAATTGCGTTAAGACCGACCGATTTATTTTTAATTAGGCCTATTATTCTTCAAACACCCAATACAAATGCAATACAATAATATAATATTTTCTTAAGTATTGTGAATACAAATTGCCTACATACTAAACGTAGGCTGCGTTCTTTCTTCCAAATAAAAACCTGTGGCGTCATATGTTTATGTTTGTCATGCGCTACAGGCTATGCTTCCAGTCTCATTCACTGCAGTGGTTCGCGCTTGACTGTAGCCTAATGGCTGCGGCTGTAGCCAAGAAAATGTTCGTGGTTGACGTCAAAACTTATACTATTTCGGGCACTATTATCCACCTGAAAACGCATTAAACACTTGAACATTTAGATGACTTGGCACGAAGTTATGTCCAGATATTTTCCCGGACCCATCCCTTCTCCCCATCCGTGTAACGGTGACCGTGGCTTAAGGTTTTGGTGGAAGAAACTCAAAAAATTGAGGGCGTGCCAGCATTAAGTGGTTTCTTTTGGATTGAAACATTTAAGTGACCCGTTAAGGGATCGTTCTACTACAGGCTAGCAAGGACAGCTATTCTTCAAGTGGTTAAGAACTAGCCACTGGTGGAGAAAAGAAAGCAACGTAATGTCTCTGATTTGTAGGTTGCCACGTCGTAGCGGTGGATGCAAGTAAACCGTATAATCTAGTTACCAATAAAATCATTGAAATTAACATATTATTTTTTTCATAATATATTTTCATATGATATATTTTTTGTTTACTTCTCTGGCAGTAGGCTACAGCATATTTAAAGCTATAGCCTACATTTTAGTCAAGTCAAGTTTATTTGAATAGGCCTAGCACATTTTATACACAGAGCAGAGGTCATTCAATGTGCTTTAGACACAAAGCAAATAGTAACAAATAAAAGCAGAGAAGGGCAATATAGTCAAAGAATAATTCAAAAGGTAAAGATCATTATAAAGCAAGAATTTAAGCAAGAGTGTTTGTGTGTTGTTACAACTAATTGGATCTAGTCATAGTTGTGCAGATAACATACGGTTAATGCACCCTCTATAAAGTATGCTGATTTTTGTTAAGTCACGTCCAGAAATATTACTATATTGCCAAAAGTATTGGGTCACCTGCCTTGACCCCCATATGAACTTCAGTCACATCCTATTCTTAATCCATAGGGTTTAATATGACATTGGTCCACCTTTTGCAGCTATAAGAGCTTCGACTCTTCTGGGAAGGCTTTCCAAGGTTTAGGAGTGTTTATGGGCATTTTTGACCATTCTTTCAGAAGCGCATTGGTGAGTCACACACTGATGTTGGACGAGGAGACTGGCTCTCAGTCCCCTTTAATTCATCCCAACGGTGTTCTATTGGGTTGAGGTCAGGTGCAGGCCAGTCAAGTTCTTCCACACCAAACTCTGTCATCCATGTCTGTATGGACCTTGCTTGGTGCACGGGTACACAGTCATGCATATACCTTGTGGAAAGCCTTCCTAGAAGAGTTGAAGCTGTTATAGCTGCAAAGACTGGACCAACGTCATATTAAACCCTATGGATTAAGAATAGGATGTGACTGAAGTTCATATGGGGGTCAAGGCCGGTGACCCAATACTTTTGGCAATATAGTGCGTGTCGTGTGTGTGTGTGTAATGTATGTACATATAACATGCAAATATTTTTTCATTATTACCAACAAAATCGCCGTGACCAAAAATGTACTTTTTATTTTTACCTTGAATCTTGAAAAAAAAAATATTTGCCTACCTACCGACCCAATTTTTTTGGGGGGGGGCTGTTACTGCAAACAAACATATTTTTAAGGATGGCCTGAAGGGATCATGAAGAGAACATTCAATCTGAACATTTTGCTTATTCTGCATTTAATATCTCTACAATTAAGCAGGTGCACAATCATTAAGATTTTCAGTCTTGCAAAAACCAAATCATACGTACTGTATATCAGCCTCCATGGCACTCATCCTGTAGGCATAACTTTGCATATAAGACATAGAGAGAAACATTCCGTATGGATTTGACAATTAACAGACATATCTACATGAGAGGCAGAAGCTGTTGCTTGAGGGATTTCAGACAGGAACAGGAGTTTCCTCCCTTCCTGATAGCAAACCTGACTCCATAAGCAGCATATGGACAGGGTGAGGGGCAAACATTTCAACACATGCCATAACATCACACATACTCTCGCATACCAACACCCCCAGCTGTGATGAGGTCAATTTTGGAAAACATGTTTTGGGTACTTGACAAATGCAAAGCTGAACTGGAATGAGCCAGCAGGAACCAGAGACATGGCGAGAAACTGCAATTAAATGGATAAAATGTCATCATCTTTGGCTTCACGGGTGTATGAATTATAGCCTGGCTGCAGGTGAGATTAGAAGAAGCCGGGGGAAAATAGGACACATCATATATTTATTGGTTCCAAGTCGACCTACATGACCTTCCATGGACAGCAAGTCTTCAATTACTTCAATATCTCCAGTAACTCCGGTTACTGCTTAATTATATGGTGGACTGTATTAGCTGGTCGGGTAACCCGCTGTGCGAGTATATGGTAGGGAAGAAGCAGTCCGCCAGTTGGGCAAGCTGTGCACTGGAGACTCCATTATTTTCAATGAATCAATATGACAGTCTTCAGATTCAATTTGCAGCTCCTGCACTCTTTTACAGCCTCTTGGAGTTAATAAAAAAAAAAAACCTCAAGGACTGAATCAATTGGCCGCTGTGCTGAAGCACCATGATGTTAGTGTAAGCGCGAGCCATTGAGCATGTGACGTAATCTCTGACCTCATCCACCTCCTGGCACGGACATGCATGGAGTGCACCTTGAGAGTGTTCCCATAATCCCTTTCATTCCGACAGGGGCTCACCTGATCCGGCAGAGACAGAATTCCAGACAGCACCTCGGATCAGTCTCTATGGGTAACGTCCGCCTGCTTGCTACGGTCAGTACTCAGGACAGTATGGTCGGGACAGAGCTTCACACCGTTCCCGCACAAATACTCCATGCCCGTGCCCACGCAAGTGATTCTAATCTTGCTGCCGGATGTTGTGGTTGCATGAAATATGTCAGGCTCTCAAGGGTGAACTCAACACGTCCTCGGTGGTTCAGTGACCTTCCTGACAAGCTTTCTCAATCGTTTACGCAAAGAAGTTGGGAGTTCAGGGCTTTGGGACAGGGTGGAGGGTGGAAGACACAGACAGAGAGAGAGAGAGAGAGAGAGAGATAGAGAGAGAGAAATTAAAGTGTGAGAGAGTGAGCAGACACTGCTGCCTGCAGAACAAAAAGAAGACAGAAGAGATTTACCGTGCTTACTCTGGCTTGTGCACATCACAGGGTATTTGTAGTCTGCTCAAATAAAGGCCCATTAAAGAGATGACTGCACAGCCCCAGACAACACAACATCGGCTGCCAACCGAACAGCAAAGACTGGGGCCAAAGTATTTGCAAGCTTGTCTGGGACAACACAAGAACTTAAATGACCAGAGCCTTTGAGGCAGAGTCTCTTAACTTCACTCACAGTCCCCACAAATATTTTTGTTTCTGAGAAAAGACAAACTTTCGAGAATGACAGCGTGACAAATGCATATTGAGGCAATAATATTTAGTCCCTATAACAGACTAATTAGACTGCACACTTTGCTATAAATATGCCAATGTTTAGATGGAAATATGTGCCCGATTTATCAAATAGCCATAATCCCTGTCAAATTATTTGTGATATTTATCATCAACTTCCTGTATTTTGGCCTTTTGATAAAAGAGCAGCATGTCTGATTTGGATCAGCTATGTCATATGGCATGGATCCATAATCAGAAAACACCATGTCCCAAGTGCAATGTCTAGAGTCTCCAGTTACAGGTTCAGGGTTTACAACAACAATGAATTTCCTAATAAATTGCCTAAAACAAAACATGTTTATGAACAGTCTTACTACTGTCAAGCCTCTGGCGTATGTCTGTGCGAAACACTACTGCCTTGCCAGGCATTGAAAGCCTGAGAAGTTTTGAGACGGTCGTAGTCTAGAAATCATGTGTAATGTGATGCTTTATAGTATAGGCCTACTTCAGAGGGATTCTGTGAAGTCTCCGCTAGAAATCTGACTTTGGCTTCACTCAGTGCTAGCAGATGGGATCACATTCTCAGACAACTTGACAAGAACTCAGCTACCGTGGAGTGGAGGCCAGGAGTATTTCAAAGTTCAACATCCAAGTGTTAGCCAATAGATGTCACTGGTTATCAGTGCTCAGGTCATGCATGACCTTTGTGCCATCAGTCCTGGAAAAGCCTGGAGACTCTAGTAATGAGTCTACAATACATTGTAGTAGGAATCTCTCGAAGTAAGCGTGTCTTTGCATTGCTGACATTGCATTGCAGACATTGCAGGACAAAAACAAACAAACAAACAAACAAAAACAAAAACACTCTCTGACACCAATACAGAATGCCATAAAATGGCTGGAAAAAAGTGTGACAGGAAATATGAGAGTGCCGTTATGGATATAATGGTGCGTTTGAGATAACTTCAGTCATCCAGAATACCACACTCCTTTAAATGATAATCCCATAAATGATTACAGACTAAAATCACAGCACACACTACAATTTAGTCATCGAGTTAGTTAGGCCACACTGCAGGGACTCATCAGGTGCCTGAATGAGGCAGGTGAATTGATTGGAAGCACCGGGAACGGACAAAGCCCTTATGTGATAGGCCTAGCTATGGCACCAGTTTAATAGGCCAGCTGCTACTGTACTTGTGGAGTCTTTGTGAGCGATCTGATGGAGGCTCTTTCTCACATTTAGTGAAAGGTTTATGTTTATGTTTTCCTTTGTCGTCAAACACTTGACTGACAAACTGGCACTAGAGGTCTTCAAATTCAGACCAGCTTACCTGTTCTTCCAGTGCTAAATTACTGACTAGCAATTGAGCATAGCGGCCAGCTGTACCGTACTTTCCAAACTATTAGCCGTGGCTTATACATTGATTTAGCAAAATCGTTTCAGCTGTGAGGTTAATACACAGAGGCAGTTAATATGGTTTTATTATGGTTTTGTTTCTTTCAACTTTTAGCATAAAACACTGTCTTGCGGCTTCTACACAATGTGGCAATTACAGGAAATTACTGTACTTGACTTAGGTACCTGCAGAGCCGTAGTGGGGAGAATAAGTATTTGACCCCATGCTAAAGTTGACTAAAAAGAGGAATATAAAATCATCTTTTGACAATTAATCTTAATGCCTCAATTCAATAAAGGAGTAAAAATCCAACCGCTAGGGACTCATTTTCTTTGTGATTGAAGAATGTATAAATAAATGTTCTTCCTTATACAGGGGGCATCTGACGTCAAGTATTTGACCCCTATGTTAAACATAGGAGCAGGAGGATTTTTTTATGTTTTTATTTTTATTGATCCCTTGGGGATCAATAAAGTATCTATCTATCTATCTATTTCATGGATCCAGGAAACTATGCATCCTTATAAGTTCCCTTGGTCTTTGGAATTAAAATAGCCCCACATCATCACATACCCTTCACTATAGCTATGGATTGGCATGGTGTGTTTAGTTAGCCTATTAGCCTATTTGATTCGCATTGAGCTCAATGAACATTAAAATCAATGTCTTGTGTGTGCATGTTAAATGCACTAAAGTATCTTTTTATCTCAGCTTAATTGAAAATGACGGCTACCCTCAATGACACTCCGAGAATAAATAAAGGTTGAATGAATGAATGAATGAATGAATGAATGAATGAATGTTTCACACTTTAAAGCAAGGCTAAAGCACATTTCCTCTGTCACACGAAATTAGTTGTTTATCCAGCAAATAACAATGTCGACAGGCAAGGTAGAGTAGGCTATGTTGCATTTTATGAATGTAGGCCTGTGATGTATTGCAACATTGAAGCAAGTCAAATTTGTAGTTTCTTATGTCTTATTCCATCATACTACAGAACGGCTACCCAATCTACCCAATCTGGTAAATTTACATAGTGCAGTTATAGCTTATAGAGGGCCGCGAAGCGAATGCAGAAGGGCCATTCACCCTATTACGAGTTGATGAAGCACTGAAACGATTTTGGAAACATTATTTTAAGGTACAAAAACTCTTTAGTGTTGCTTTAAGAAATATGGGAATCTTTCCTTGGCTGGGAAGAAATTTGTTCTCACCTGCATATGAGATGGTAATCCAGTATGCTTAAAATCTGTGTAGAAGAAACATTTCTCCACTTCATCAGAGCGCACAATATGATGGTGCATAGAGAGTGTGGAACACCTGCTCTGTATTAGGGTACTCCTGGACCCTCAGGCCTGCAACAAAATGGATTACAGTCAGCGTGGAGCACATGAACAATAACTCCCATATGCTATCAAACAGAAGAACAGTGCACACTGCATGTCTTAGATAGAACAACAACAACAACAACAACAGAAGAAGAAGAAGAAGAAGAGCAACAACAACAACAACATCAACAACAACAGCAATGATAATAATAATAATAATAATGTGTCATTATGACTTTTCCTTTTCAAGTTTCCTCTTCAGTTTCCTCATTCTCTCCCAATAAATGTCACAATGCCGCTCATTATTATATGACTCACTCATCAGGAAATGAAACCACTGAAAACTTGCAATACAAAAAAATAATACCCTTTAGAGACAACTGACACTTCTCGTATGTAGTGCCTCGCCTTGTGTAAAGTTTAGGTTATGGTTATGGCATTCAGCAGACAGTTTTGTCTTACTGTGACTTTTTAAAAAAAAAGTTGGCAGGCCTAGACAAGATGGTAATAAAAATCAACAAACATATCAAATATCAATAAGAAATAAACAAAACCATAGAAATATAACAATAACTCTAAGAGAATCAATTAATTAATTATATGTAATGCCTTGAAAGTCCCAAAACTAGCACAGGAACACAGAATAGGCCTACTAAGGCAACTCTCAAGAATATTTGTGGAGTAGGCCTAAGACGTATCTGAAGATTTTTTTCCGAATTCATCATTTATTTCTGAATGCAAAAAGCTTTAATTTGATGCCAACATGACTATGGCTATCGTTTTGAAGATTGTGTAGGCTATGGTAAAAATAAAATAAAATAAAAAATAATTTTTAAAAAGTGGGTGACATGGATAGGCTAATGTCATTATGAAATGTCAATTGTCAATGTATGAACCAGCACCTCTTGGACCTTATCTGCAAATATTATACAAGAACTGAATTCAGACCTGTCCATCAACATTTGTGCTGAGGTTCCACCACTGATCTATAAGGAACACTTGTGGGGGTTCCACTTTAGGTCCATGGATATTATAAAGCTTTACAATATGTTGTTCCTTTACAATATGTTGTTCCTGTTCTGTTATGTTATGGAACAGCAATGCAATGTCTTGTTTCTGCAATGTATGTCTGTGTCAAGTCTCTTGTGTGTTCTATGTTACGCATCATGCGACTTACCTGCCCAAGACAATTTTCCCTCTTTTGGGACATTAAAGTTTATCTTAAATGATCTAGCTAGCCTACTTAAATATGCAGTAAGCAGTAGTCATCTAATGTAGCCAATGAGAGACGGGCCACGAGTTCGAATGTCTGTGTAGATCAAACCAAGATCAACATGGGTGTGTGTGTTTACAGTTCGTCGGTCAAATTAAGAAAAGAAAAAAAATATATATTGTCATTCTTTCAAAATCAATGTAGCTATACAATTATATCAGTAAGAGTTTCATTTCCCCTCTTCCATTTACCCTTACATCGTTACAATGCAAAAATGATCATGTTTCCGGAAATATTACACCCTGTTTTTCACTTGGTACGTCTTCGTGTCAAAGTTGATTTGCTCCTTTCAGCCTCTTTGTTGAATTGTATGGTTGTTGGTCGCTAGCGGATTCCCCAAGCTAACACACCATTTTGAGGAATTATACCTTGATTTTCTGCATGTATATTAACAAGTATTGTTGAACGATTAACGGTATGTATTATTTATTATTGGTGACCCCATTGAGCTATCTTGCCAGTAAGCAAAATTGCTAGCTGGATAGCTGGTGTTAGCTAACATAATCATTATGGAAACCCATTCATTTCTTCAAGTAACTATGCCACTGGTGGGAAAGATAATGCAATCTGGGATATCCTTAACCATTTGATAATAGAAATAACTAGGCATGAAGATATATTGTATTCGCTAAGAATCGGAAACCCCTGAGTAAACTGCCCGTTTACTCACTGTTTCGTTGTCTATGCTAGGTTAGCCGAAATTAGCGAACAGCATCAATGGAGGACATGACGTTACGAGAAGTTAAAGCTAATGTCGACTGTGTTGACTCGCAGTGTTTAGAAAGGGCCCTTTAAAAAATAATGTTGTTTGCAATATGCGCTGCATTGTTTTCATTTACGAGTCAGTAGACTACTTTAGTAGAAACAAGTAAAACCCCACTTGCCCTAAATTGCTCAGTTAAGACAGTTAAGCAATGTAGCTTGTTGACTTAGCAACTTGAAATAACGTTATCGTTAACCAAAGTATCTCCTAGATAATAATGATCCACTCCCAGGATTAGTTTATTCCCTCCAATTTTGCAATATGACAGTGATACTCATATGAACTAATTTGACATCCCCCTTAAAAGATGGAAGAGAGGCGTTATGGATCTGTGCCTGTCCCCTCGGAATATCTTCAAAACTGGTGAGTGTTCACCCCTTTGTCAACCAGTGGCACAGGATCGTGCAGTTCCCTCCATTTGGCCTCCAATTCTTTGGAAAGGTCTTAAGTGCATTCATAAATAGACTACATTTATCGCCATACTTACTGAATCTGAAAAGAGTAAAGTTGTGAAATGGGTGTTCCTGGTCGTGTTTTTATGCGGATGTTAATGATTATGTTAGGGATAATTGTAGTATGCTAAAACGTTGTTGGTCATATTCATATTGTTTGACTCCATTAGCACATCATTTCATATCCACTTTCAGAGAATAGGAAAAGGAGTATGTTTTCGAGTAGCATATTTTGACATCACGATTTTTATTTTATCACTGACATTTCATTCATTCACATGAGTGAGATTGTAAGGTCTCTGAGGTGCAGTTTGTATTTTTGTTGTCATCAAAAAATCTCTCTAGACTTGCATTACATTTTTAATGCTCATAAGTACATTGAAACATGTTTCCTGATGTTTTTGTATTCAACCTGTCTTTTTAATTCCCACTCACTATTGTTACTACCTTTTGTTGTCAACAAATCCTGCATTCTGTACTTTTTACAGGAAAACGTGAGATTATTTCTGACATTGACGTGTTTTTTGACAGTGCCCGAGGAACTTTAGAAATGACCGTTCTTAAGTAGTTGAGCTCTGTCAGCGTTATTCATGGAAATGGTTTGTGCTCTTGTGTGAACAGGGTACACGCTGCACAGCAGCACCTGCAGACGTTACAGTCCCAGTACCCTCACTTGGCAAACGGTGGACACTATATGGACGGCGCCATGGAAAATGGGGGTATGATGGAGATGCCTGGCAACCCACTGGCCATGGTCCAACAAGCTCCTCAGCAAGGTGGGCATTTTCTTGTTTTAACTGACTAGTAAAAATGTATTTACTACGTTGAGATGCCTTGAATGGTTAATGTTCATATTTGATACCTGGGGTGCTAACAGATGTGTTATAGAAGTACATATTGTTGACTTGATTATCAAAATTTGTTGTTTTTCTCTGAAGCACCAGCCAAGGGCAAGCGAGGGCGTCAACCCAAAGAGCCCAAGCCTAAACCGGAGCCAAAGCCTAAACCGCCACCCAAAGCAAAGGCCGAACCAAAAGCCAAACCAGGCCCAAAGCCTAAAAAGGCCAAGCTGGATAAGGGTGCTACAGAGGGTGAGGGCGGTCAGGAGAAGATCGATGAGACATTCAAGAAAGTGAGGAGGAAAGTGGATCGATTCAAAGGCATGTCCGAGGAGGAGGTCATGACCAAGACACTTCCAGACATCCTTAAGCAGAATCTGGACTATGTGATTGTAAGTTGTATATGTTTAAAATTATTACTTGATTTTGATTAATAATCTGATAATCTGAAGTTCTGAATTGCTGTAACATTATCTAGTTCTTTGAAAGTCAATGTGTTCACGTCTTCTTAACAGCTCAGCAGGCTTACATTGCAGATAACATTTCAGTCCAATCTCCTTAGGAACAAAAAACAATTCAGTTATTAATGTGCACCGCATATGGATAATAATGGCATGATACACTATTGTGATTAGGCTGAATGGTTTACAGCAAATCTTCATACGAGTTCTGTAATGTGAACTTTTCCTGATGGGTACCGGGTACTATTTCTGAAGGTTTAGGGCTGCTGTAAATGTGTTCATGTGGATATGATTATGATGTGTTTGTTTCACGTGAACTACTCAAGATTGGAATAAACCCTGGACTAATGGCAGCTTACATTGGAAGATGGTTCCCTGGTCCAGGAAACCATTTCTGTAAGTTTTGTGTATTTTTGGAGGGTAATAGCCTCTAGTCCTTGATGGAAAATATGGCAATGAATTTGGAAAGTGCTGATTTTTTTTTTCTCCCCTACTAGGGAAGTGCCTGTTCCTTTCCGGATTCACAGATCAGCTACTCAATCACATGGCTGATGAGACCTTACCTGAGAAATATGGAATTGGTTTCACAAATATGGTAGCCAGGGCCACCCCAGGAAGCAAAGATCTCTCAACGTGAGTGCTAAAGCAGTTGTTAAAGAAATCTACTTTAGCAAATTCTTTCTTTGTGTTTGTACGTTGGTGTTATATTATTTGTTCTTTCTTTCTTTTTTAGCAAAGAACTCAGGGAGGGAGGCAAAATTTTGGTTGAGAAACTAAAGATATTCAAGCCTCTCATAGCAGTATTCAATGGAAAATGTAAGTCTTAAGTATTGCATGGAAATTGAGGTTTGCCCTCAGTTGTTTTGTTTGAAGGTGAAACTGTGTTTGTATTCACATATCCCTTTCTAATATCCATCTATTAAAGGTATTTTTGAGATGTTCTGCAGGGAGATCTTTGGGAAGAAGCCAAAGAAGCTTGACTTTGGCTTGCAGCCTCAAAAGATTCCCGACTGTGAAACGGTAAAATATCTTCCTGACAACTAAGAACAGCTTAGGTTACTTTTATTGTCTTTTGGAAAAAAAAAGCATCTCTTTCTATAACCATCGTCTTCTACCAACACTTTGCAGGCCTTGTACCTGATGCCTTCTTCTAGTGCTCGGTGCGCACAATTTCCACGTGCCCAGGACAAAGTGCACTTCTATATCAAGCTGAGGGAGTTACGAGACCAACTGAAGGGTCAAGGAAAGGCAAAAGAAGTGCAAGAAGTCAGTTATAGCTTCGACCTCGGATTGGCCAAAGGTAAGGATGATACGCTTGTGGATATAGAAATCGGTGTGGTTTGCATCGTTATCAGCCATATTCTTATTATGCGGCGTGTGTGTCTGTGTGTTTGTGTGTGGTAACAGAGGATGCCAAGAAGATGGCTGTCAAAGAGGAGCAGTACGACCCAGGTTACGAAGCAGCTTATGGCGGTGCGTATGGTGAGCCAGGGGCCGGTAATGAAGCGGAGGCAGGACAGAGCAATGGTCATTGCACCTTCTCTAACGTACCGGCTAATGCAGAGATGGGTAAGTTCAACTCTCCAGGACCAATTCACGCAGACGTCAAGAGTTTGCACCACATTCGTGGCTCACACTGTTTCCATCTGACCGTTTCCAGACTCTGCAGAGAAGGCCTCCACTCCCCCAGCAGCGGAAGGACTGGTACCCGACGGCGGGTGGATGACTCAAACCTTTGATGACCAGATACCGGACATAAGCACCTCATAATCCGAAACTGAATTCGGATCGGCTCAAACCCAGACTAAATAGTGGTTTGCTTGTGAGTCATTTCCGAGGAATAGCCAATGGTGCTCTCCTGTTGAAAATGGAGTATCTCTTGACCTGGGTCCCATTTATGTGAGTGTTCAATCAAGCTGGGTTTTCATGGAACCTGGAACTATCCTCATTTGAATCAAGTCTATTGGACGAATAGGAGTCTTCTGGCGTCTGAATGGAGAGTGGGGTATGATGGGCCAAGGTCCAAGACTGAGAGAGGCTGTATCAACTCCATCTTCAACCTCTTTCCTTACTTTTGCAATTATCTGTACCTCAGTACACCAGCTGAAGACTCTTGGAAACAAATGCCCCTTTTAACAGAAATTACCTAGAAAAACTGTATGGATTCCACAATTTGTACCTTGAATTTAAACTAGTTGGTTTTAGGAAGTAGCTTTTTTTCTGTTGAGTGGTGCATTTTTAAAACATTGGCTTTTTGATAATGGTAAGTAACATTTTTTTAAGCAGCAAAAAAAATATTTTCCCTTTTTTAATGAATGAAAACAATGTTTTCCCATTTTTAAACTATGGAAGTAATGTTACATTTGATTGGCATGATACTTAAGTTGTCACCTCATACTGGTGTAGAAATCTTGTTTCCTTTGTGGCTGGTTCAGCACTGCTATATTTTTAATGTTATCATAAATCAGGGAATAATACTTGATTGTGTTGCGCTCTTTGGAAAATGTTCACTATTTAAATGACTGTTTCATGTTGAGTTTGTTTATGTGCTGGTTGCTGCAAATGTTGAAGCATAAAGGTTTATGCTGTTGAACATTTCTGTGGCACGTTACAAGTACAACACAACATTGTGTTCACATTTCTTAGTTTATGCAATTAGACAACTGTAACTGTAGTGAAATAAAATGTAGATTAATTTTGTGAATTTAAAAAAACAATTATGAAGGTGTAATCAGCCAAGGCCCCTAGGGTATTAGGAAGTCTTAAAGAAACGGTTGCCTTTTATCCCTAAAGAAATAATACATCTGCAGTCTAACACACATGGCTGGATTGATAGTCTCTGAAGCACTGGGCTGTGTTCTGCAAGTGGTAACGTGCAGTTAAGACTGGCCAAGCCTGCTTGAGTGTGTCTAAATATTCATCAGATGTTTGAACCGGAGCTAGAGTCTACATCCAGACTTCTGTAGTGCATAAAAGCCAGCACTCAATACAAGGATAGTATTATAATCTTATCTCTTGTTAAAAAAAGGTATGAAATAAAATATACAAGCACAACTAGCACATAGTGGTCTGTGTAAACTGAATGAATATTTAGATGCCCTTTTATGGAATGGACACTTAACACCACTTTACTGCTTCTGATCCAGAGCCCATGTTTACTGATAATCATTGCCAGGTACAATTTAACCAACTGTTGAAGACTGGTTTAGATTACAAGCCTTTTTTTGGTGTGGATATGGGTGCTATTTTATTTTTTATTTTTTTTCTCTTTTTTATTTTTTATTTCATTTCTGTTCATTAAAATACTTTTGCAGTAATTGCAGTGACTAGGGTGTTTATTCATTCATTTCATGTGGATTGTTGGTGTGAGGCAATATGTTTTTCTATTTGCTTTTGTGGTTAAAGAGTTTGTTTTGCTTTTAAAGAGTGCACGGATATACTAGAAATGTGCATCTCGGTGGAGGAGCTGCAAGAGTGGACTTGCTCACTAGGGGGCAGTGATGTAAATGCCTGAACAGTCCCCCATTCATTTCAATGGGGAAACGCCTCTGGTGGAGCATGGTGGAACTATAAGGGTCTAAAAACGGGAATACCGGAAAAACGACAACCGGCAGCCATCCGACATTAAGTAAAGTAAGTAAGTACAATTTATTAACAAGCAACCTACACCGGATCGGGTCTGTTTTTTAGTGTTTGAACCGCGTTGATAGCTCAAACGCTAGGAGAAGAGGTGTTCTCAAAAACGGGCAACGGATAACAATAGATGGATGCCTTGCAGCAAGACCACTAATTCATCTAAAAAAAAAGAATCAGAGTATTTCTACTACTTAACCCTTGCAAGGTGTTTGGGTCGGTGGGACCAGTTCTCAATGTTTGCGGAAAGACTTTCTTCAAACTTTTCTTCAAACTCATTAGCATTGGCTCACTTTCTGTGAACTTTTTTTCAATGATTGCTCACGGTACTTTCTGCACCTGCTATTCCCACACAAAGTAACAAAATTGTTACATTTTAATCACTTTCACCTGTTCTGATTTAGTTCTAAGAAATAAGCACCAATAACGACCAAAAAAAACATTTTTTTCACCTTTTTTATAATGGAATGTTCACAAACACACACATACAAATTTATCATATGATCATAAATGTGGTTAATTGCAAATATGAGCCATAAATTATGTCTATCATTGATAATTGATTCATTTGTTAAGTATTTTTTTTTTACATAAATTGTTATGACTAAAGTCAAATGGTGAGTTCACCAGACCTGGGAACCTGTTGTGTATCAAAAATATGATCACTTTACAAGGGTTAAAATGCATTAGAAGCCTCTGAGTAGTAATCTATCTGGGAGATGTGTGCATGGCAGATTATGGTAGGAATTGAATGTGCTCAGTATAATGACCCACAATTGATGCTAAACATCACAAATAACTGTTCTCTCCCCTGTCTTTAGTCCAGAATGTCTTTTTTAACAGTTACTCATAATACTGTTTTGATGCCCACAAACCATTTTAGTGCATTCATGTACAAGCTACATTTTTTACAAATAATGTGACAAGCTCTTCATTTTTTTCCCTTGAATGTACTATGGCATACTAGTGGGGAGGGATACAGAGGTGGTACATCAGAGTCGTCCCATTCAGACAGACTTCGAGAGGATAGTGCCTGTAGATCATGACAAGACACATGACTGCTCTTCTGTTGAACCTCATTTCTGCAAAGAAAGTGAAGGAAAACAATCTCTATTTAAAATCCTCTCTGAACTAAGTAGGAAATACATTTCTTGTAAGTGTAAGATGGAAAGTTTTGTACCCGTTTGGAAGTGTTCCACTGTGTATCATTTTACAAAGGTCCCAGATTAGACTGCACATCCACTGCAAATCTGAGGTCATCTCTGGGGCCCACTCGATCAGTCTAATATATCAACATGTCAAGTTACAAATACTGTACAGCATTATGTGAAAATATACAAAAAATGATTGACAGTGCAACCAAGTGAGACTGCTGTTCTAGCAGTCAAATAGATTTTTAAAAAATATTGCAGCCCTTAAATCACATGCCCTCTCTTGGCAGATTTGCCATCATACCTGTAAACAAAGGCAAAGGCAAACTCCACAGGCAGAATGCACAGCATCAGGATCTCGACCAACACCCGCACAAAAACATACTCTTTTGCTGCGGCATATGGACCATCCATCTCCTTACATGACTCAGAAATCACTAAGGAACATACACATAGGTCACATCACATCAGACACGGTATACATTTTCCTTGTGGCTTGGTGATTCAAGCACTTTTCTTATGGCTGGGTGCTCAACCATCCATCACATCCATTATTCACCCCTTCTGATTATATCAGTCCCAATTTTTATTCTCGTATGCTATATTCAAGAAATGAATTCTTTCATCGATGTTTTAATGTTACTGGCTGAGCATTGTGTTTTAGTGACTGGAAGTAATGTTCTAGAGTACACATCTCTGCCCTTTACCTTTTTCAATAGGAACCGGAAGTATGTTTGTAGTCTCTTTCTCTTGCCGGTGATGCTTATGTTCAACATGACTGTTGTTTGGCTTTATGACATTACAATTAATTTCTTTATTTTTAGAGTCTAGCAGCTGCTTCAATTCATTCCGGGCCATGGGTGTGAGAGGGACCTCAGTCAAAGACAGCTCTGGTAGTAGGTCCATCTTCAAAAGGTCTGAAACATGATTGTTTTTTTTTAGCGGATGGAAAACACCAACACATGTAAAGCTACTAAACTACTACTAAAATATATTGATTTTTTTGTACCGTAAATAAAGCAATAATTCACATTTGGCATATACTTACTGTTCTCATGCAGGAATTGTAATGTATCTCTGTATCCATCTCGACACATTTGTCCCAGAACCTAGGTAGATCATCACTATCTTTACTTAACTGCTATTAAAGGTGAACATTCATCAACAACAACACCTTGTATTTACTTCTTAGATTAGATTAGATTCAACTTTACTGTCATTGTGCAGAGTGTAAGTAGAGACAACTATGCAATTAGGGGGGGATTCTCTGCATTTCTAAGCAGGTAAAAGGGATAACTATATTGTGTGGCGGAATAATATTGGGAGCACTTAGACTCTGCGCAGTAATATCCTCACTCCAAAGTGAAACTGAAAGTGCAAGAGTGAGGATATTACTGGGCCACACAATATAGTTATCCCTCTTACCTGCTTAGAAATGCACCACGTTTTATTTTGTCTCACCATACTTGGTCGTGTGACTACTCGTGTAACTGTATTTTAATAGGGAAAACATGGAGGCGTTTGGTCGCTTCTAACTTCATCTCTGTTTGGATCCTAAAGAATGCATTGGGCTAGCTAAGTGCTATCAAAGTTGCGCTGCGCGCCAGAGCCAGTGAGTGCATGCATTGAAACGTGAAAGGTATGTATCAACTCGTCTTAATTAGGGGAATAACGTAGTTTAATATGAAAAAACGGTGAAGTGTTTCTTTAAATTTGGTATGAGTGTTTGTATGGACTCAAAGATGAATAGAATTGATGTTGGAGGTCAAAGGTCAAATATCAAGGTCAAAACACCTTATGTATGAGTATGATATCTCAAGAACACCTCGTCATGCAAGTTTCAAATTTGGTTACTCCAAAAGCACCTTTGCAGGTATTACAATTACCCTACCAACCAGCCAACAGCCAGCTCAATACCCCCACCAACAAACTAGCCACTGCATCCCCTCTTGTAATTCCTCGGAATTGAATTTCTAGTTAGCAAGATTTTCACCACTTAACAATGTAGCCAAGTAATGTCGGGAAATATGCCACCATGTGACACTGTAGTGGGGAGAAACATGAAGCTGTATCAGCTTATTAAGCATCAAATTCGACACTGTTATGTTAATTTGTAACATTCTGTTTAGCCTACATGTGTTTAGAACTAGGCCCACCGCCGACATCGAGCAATATGCTGTTTCACCTTGTGGTGGCGCTTGACCTTAATACAGCCCTCCGGAGCGCATAGCTGGAAAGGTGCTTAATCCATGGTAGAATGCACGCAAGAGTTGTATAAGAAATGCCCAGAATTTGGGGTTGCTCCTCCCAAAACATGTAACTCCCCCCATCATGCGTAAATGACAGATGTAAGTGATGGGAAGAATCCACACAGAATGAAACGCACGTAGTTAAGCGTTTTGTTTACTTACACACCCTAAGTAGCAGTGTAAACAGTATTATGACATAGTGCTGCTAGACAGTAGTACAGTTAAGCAAGAGGCATGGTTTACAGTGTGCAGTGTATGAACAGTAACATGAACAGTAACATTATAAGAGCAGAATAAATGTATGCGGTACGAACAACATAGGCTGTTTGTACAATACAGGTACAGTATGTGAAGTGTAACAATAACATTATACTAGTAGTAAAAATAATTACCTCAGCGTCTGGGGGCAGGAAAACACTGGCCACCCGATACATATTGTTGAAGTTCACGTACAAGCTGACATTGTTGTACTGAACCTCATGATAGTAAAATGGACTCTCGCGTGGGCTAATGTCACTCTCACCAGAGAATGGCGAAACAGTGATGGTGTTCTTCAGCTTCCAAAAGGGCATGTTGTCACTGATTGCACCATCAATGTACCGCTGAAGGAATGTGAAAAGAAAGCATTGATGTGAGACTACTGTCGTTAGACACAGTATCCAAATGGGCTTCTCCCTCAAGTAGCCAGGCAAAATATAAAAACTGTCTTAAAACTGTCCACTTATTTAACTAGGCCATTCAAATTAGCTGTTTCTGAAAAATAGTTTTTCGATTAGTTGCTAGAGTTTTGGATTCTTTGTCAACGCAAAGAGTAATAATGTGGGTGATTATAAAAACATCAGCAGCTTTGTTTCACAATCGCAGGAAAAGCTATTATATAACTGTTCCTATCTTTTACAGTCTGTTATCATCCAAGCTAGAACATCTCACACTTACTCTGCCACGGAAGGAGGGAGGCATCCAGCCACAAAACGGTGGGAAAAAACAACTGCAAACCAGAGCCTAGACATACAAATCAATACACATTTAGCATGATAATATGCAGACAAAATATAATAAATGCAATGGTAATCAGATCAAGTAACACATGAAGTATGTACATCTCCTCAAAACAAAACTGCATATAGTGAGCATGCGTCATTATGAGTCATGGGGTTATGTAACTTCATTTATGGCAGCATCATGTTGTTCAGATCTGATTGATACAGTACATTCCACACTACCTGAATGAGCTCTTCCTTGGAGTCAAAATGGGTCACCAGCAAGTTCTTTCCATCAGACACTCGAGTCAAGGATATACCGAGTTGGCCACTGGCGAGCAGATGGGCATCGTCTGGTAACTCACGGTCCAGAAAGTCCTGAACCATTTTCAGCAGGTTGAATGAAGGGTGCAAAGCACCGAGTCTTCGCCTGCCAGCCTGTTTGGCCATCTCCATCATGATGGCACAGGCTTTGCCTTAAGGATAGGTTTACTGTTACTGTTACTGCACTCATTTTTCACACTTGTTTTATTTGATTATCAGGGTTGCCTGTTGGATTGCATCACAAGAATTTTACTTTTACTAGTTCCAATTTGAAAAGAATTCATTGGCAGACAAAAGCACTGTACTACGTGTAAGGTAACACTAGGTTTCATGGACATTTGTTTCACAGAGAAATGGGACAACAATGCCAAAATAAATGTACATGCATGTTAAATAGTAAATGCACATGCACAACCTAGACCACCAGAATCAACATGGCCATTTTCCTCTGGCAGAATTATTGAGG
Source organism: Sardina pilchardus (assembly GCF_963854185.1). Taxonomy (NCBI): domain Eukaryota; kingdom Metazoa; phylum Chordata; class Actinopteri; order Clupeiformes; family Clupeidae; genus Sardina; species Sardina pilchardus. The sequence continues at coordinate 5,879,891 of NC_085003.1, read as the reverse complement.
GGAAATGCAGGCATTTACCTGAGGGTGATGTAATTCTCCCATCCCTGATTGGTTGACATAATATAGGCTACATGTGAAAAACGCTTTGATAAGCCTGACTGACGTTGGTCAGACAAGTGATTGATTCTCAACCAGTGAGCCTATTTTTTTTTTATTTTTTTTTGAGGAACCAAATGTGTTTCACACATAATCATAAAGTAGTAATTAGAGATCAGTCAATAGGCTACAGAATAAATATTCTATGCATTGCAGCTCAGTCAATGTGCGCATACTGTAGGCTATCTATGGCTGGTTCTGCTCATAAACATACGAATGAAACTTTAACCTTTTGTCTATATCTTAGCAATATTTCTACATTCTGCTCATTCAGTGCCATCATTAGATACTTACCCATTGGTATTTTACATACAATTATAGCCCCAAACAAGGCACCCGACGAGGCTCCATAAATCTTGGTAGCACCATCAAGTAAATATCTGGCTCTTTCCTGTAAACAGCTCCCCACGCCAACGTAGTAAACACCCATGAAACCACAACCGGCGACTGAGATATTCCATCCGTTTTTCGTTTCGAACATCTTGATGCTAGAAATGTATAATGCTTTAGAGCAAAAATATCTCTATGATATCGCCAGTCGATCACTAGAAATGATAAGTTGTCAGTGTAAGTCTAGACTTTGAACCACAGGCGTAGGCCTGTAGGCCAACCTTAAATGAGAGGAAAGTTGCCTCCCATTTGCTCAAGGGACAAAAAGGATGGTAGATAGCATTGGCGAATCCTTTTTCTATGGTTGTCTATCTCCATCAGCTTCAAAGTGTCAAAATATACCATATTGACGATTGCTGTAGCCTATTTGATGGATATGCTATCTACCACTTCTCAGATTTGGCAAATCTTGATGTGACTATACCGAAAAGGCCAAGGACCTGTGTAAGAGTGGAGTCTTTTGAGTGTAGGCAATTCTTTTCTGAGTGTTATGTGACATCAGAGGGCACGCACAATCATTTGCAGGTGTTCATAGTCTAGGCAGAATAGCTTGGAGTGGAACTGGATGTTAGCATGCTTTCAGTGAAGGATTGATCAAATATCCATTATTGAATGTTAACTAACCCAAGTTCAAGGTCTTCATGATGGATTGCTGTGACCTCAAGTGAGCGAAGGTGGGTTTTTTCCCCATGTTGACACCAGACAAATCATCACGGTCGTATAGGGCTCGGGCTCACGCCTTGCATTAGGAATATAGCCGCCTGTTGGTAGCGCACCGAACGTAATATCCATTCATTCAGATGCAGAAGACAAGAAGCAGAAATATAGTCGGGCCTATTAGCGATTATTTTCCTCTTGCGATCGTGGGTTGTGTTGTTACACCCCACTACACAGCAACATACGACCAAGAAGGCAAAAACTATGTAACAGGAACACAATAGGTGGGAGTAGAAATCCATAGTAAACTAGTGCTGCATTCACGTGCTATGGAAAAGATGGTATTTTCCATTTGTGACCTGGTAGTTACCAGTGTGTTGTGTTCAAGTGCTTTGTTGACGTACTGTTAGGAAATGAGTAAATTACCGGTCACTCATCACTAGCTAGCATATAGCTCTGGGTAGGCAATACCAAACCATAACAGCTTTTTAAAAATGTACACTGAGTGTCAAAGCATTATATTACAATTGTCAATGACACAACATTGTATAGGCTGCAGAAAAACATCTGCTAACAGTAGCAAACAATGTTTAGTAGTAAACAATGTTATCATTCACAACTCTTCCGTTGCTCTCCGCCATGTTGAAAATGTCAAAGGTTATCTCATCTCGGCAACTCGTCCATCAAAATATTCTACGAGTTGCCCAGTGGAAAATACCACATGAGATGGTGTTCATGTGCATTTTTGACCTCGGCTTTTGGTATTTACCATAATTACCATAGCACATGAAGGCACCATAGGAGTGAGGCTGCCAATATGCCTGTGCCCGCGAAGTTTTCACGTCATGATCCCGAGTCCTATTGTGCCATTTTCTAGGTTGCACTGTTCTTTTTTCTGTATTTCTTCAGAACACAAGGAAAGCACCTTAATAGGCCTAATAATAATAATAATAATAATAATAATAATAATAAAAAGAAATAGGCGACTATAACAGCTGTCTGACATTCTTAACAAGGCTACACAATGCAGATTATTTTCAACATCGTTTCCCAACCTATTTTATTGATCAACATTCCAAAAAATCCAGGTGATTAGCAAAAGTTTGGAGCCCCCCCTGCTTAGAACGCTTACTAGAATATTTGTTTACAGAGTTGCAAGCTAAAATTCTAGAGCGGAGATCCTAGAATCTTTAGTTGCAAGACCAGGCGGGATTACGCCGCTAGCTGGTCTCTATGGCAACCATTAAGCGTCCTTTCAAGTTACAATGTGTTTAGTACCATTCAAGGCAAATCATTCGCTAAAATTGTCACAACCTTGCTAATTCTAGTAGGACGAATAGGAAACGGGCATTATTTTGTCTCCATTATGTGATGCTTGCTCATTTTTTGAATGTGGAGATACATTTTCATCAGAAGAGGATAACAACACGTTTCACACGTTGAGAAATGGAGGAATGATGTCCCGTGACAATAGTGAAGAAGCTTCACTTTGACAGATAAGGTAGGCCCACCTAACTAATCGCTGAACTAGCCTAGCTGCAATTCGTTTCTAAGCTATCATTATCTGCTTTATTATTTTATTATTTTATTGAAAATGAGGGCTACCCTCAATGACTCTCCGAGAATAAATAAAGGTTGAATGAATGAATGAATGAAATGTTAATCGAAATCGATGATGTGGGGGATGATGTGGATTCGTTAGTGGGCTAAATGGTCATGCATAGGCCTAGCCTACTATTCAGCTAAATCCTACTGATTGCTTTCTTGTGTGTGTCTGCTCAGACTTAGGTAATTAACAATCATGTATGTGGGCCCCCTGAACGCTGGTCTTTCGGAGTTGAGGCCTATTTCGAGGGGATTGTTGATGGTCCCTAGGGTCAGGAGCTCCCACTGCTGCCTGTCCCAGAGTAGGGATTCCAGAGCTAGTGACCTCAGATCTGACTCTGGTGAGAACCCATTCTGTAAATTGCACCTAACACAGTGAGGAAAGCATGGCTACTAAAAAGCAGTAGCCTAAGATACATTGATATAGAATAACTGTATCTAAATTAATTTAGTATCTTTAGCCGTCACTTAATAAGAGTTTAGCTCAAGTAGATTGTTACAGGCTTGAGCCATTGGACCAAAAAGTTTTATGACATGTTGTTTCTCTCCAGCCACTTCAGTTCAGTCTGTTGCAGATGAAAACCTAACACTGACAGACATTGAAAGAATGTTTGCTCAGAAGGTTGAGGACAAGAAAGATGACTTAAAGGCAGCCTTTCAAGCATTTGACTTGGAGGGTAACTCCACCATTACCAAAGGGGAATTCAGGCGTGTCATTGAGCATTTTCTTATCACTCTCACTCAGGCCCAATTTGAAATGCTGCTAACCAAGGTTTGAAGCATGATTCCTTCCGTATTATTCTCATATTAGAAACCGTTTGCGTTTATACAGTGTGATTTCTTGTCCTTTATTACTTCATTTCTTCAGGTTCCAAAGAGAGCTAATGGTAGTGTAGCCTATATGGAATTCCTCAGGAAATACTGCAAGATTCCATCAGCTAAGCAGAGGTAGGCTACTGCAAATTAGTAGGCCTACATGTCCGCGCATATTTGTAGGCCTACATGCTATTCATACATTGCTCTTATTACATAGCGGCTATTTATTCTGCTCTTATAAGGCAACTGCTATTTATACTTACTACCGTCTGCACTGCACTATATTTCTTGTACTGTCTATGCGCCACCCTTTTATACTTTGTATATCACATTGCCCTTTTCTGCTTTTCTGCACTTTTGGTTAGACACAAACTGCATTTCGTTGTACTCTGCACAATGACACTAAAGTTGAATCTAATCTAATCTAATCTAGTCTAAATGAAGGATCTTGACCATTATGCGTTCTTGTATTGTAAAAGCACACTCAATCCAGTGTTTTGCATGTTCATACAGAATCCCCAACATTTGTAAGAATCAACAAAACCAGACCCTGGGGGAACTGCAGTGCAACCTAAAAGACCAGGTTTGTATACTCTTTGAAACAGCACAAACATAGCACATTCTGTTTTTTTTTTACCAAAAACAGAATAGGACTCTGTATGACTTTCCATTTATAATTTGAATTTGTTTTAATAGATTGGAAGCAATTTGAAGAATGTTACACGAGCTTTCCGTTTATTTGACTTCAACCTTGATGGACAGATTCAGAAGCATGAGTTCAGAAGAGTCTTAGAGGCGTACTGCTTTCCTCTCAGTGACCATGATTTTCAGAGGTAGGCCTGGTAATAAACCCATATTGTGGTGACAAACTATGTTTGCAGCATGTCACACATACTGTATAGTTGGAACAACAAATTGCATATAATGAAAAAAAAAAAAAAAAAACTATTGTGTTTAAGTTTCCATGGACACCCAAACAGGTCATAAATGTGGTTGTGTGCTATTGTTTACGGGGCAGTGTTTGCACCCATGATGGATGGCCTCACCATGGACACTGTCAGTGTTATTAAAGTTTACTGTAAAACAAATAATGAGTTTACAATAAGAAAGCCTATTTTGTATTACTTAGATACGGTATAATTCCATACTTATGTGATCCATTTGTGTCTTTGATTTGCTCTGCTTTAAAGGAGTAGTTTGGAATTCTGGACATAGGACCTCATTTCCAACTTAGCCAGGGTCACTAAAAACAGGCATACCCATACTCCACAGAATGCCTGAGACAAATAGATTATTCATTGTGTTGACATTATTCTGTCAACACAGACATGTACATCCATAGTCTGACATTATAATTGATTTGTCTTGGGTGTCCTGTGGAGTGGGTAAGACTGTTTTAGTGGCAGACTGCCACATGCCGTGACTTGCGCTAGCCTAGCACCGAACCCTGCAACTAGTAGAAGGACTGGATGAAATATGCTAGAAACGGTCTCCACTGACCTATATCACACTGGCTAAGTTGGAAATTAGGTCTAAAATTCGGAACTAATCCTTTAATTTCTGTGCTAGATTTATAAGTCTCAGATCTCAAATGTTTTCTATGATGCCTCTCAAGTGTTGTACTTTCTCCCAAACAGACTTTGGTCTCACTATAGCACCAGCAATACAGAAACAGTATTCTACAAGGAATTTCTTGAAAGACTTGGTATTGACTGTGAAAATTATCACAAGAAAACACCAGAATGTGTTCAGCAAGGTAGGATGCTGTTGTTCTGGTAAAGGAAACGCGTCACGTTGTTTGCAGCAGTGCTTAATTAGGTCACAGTCAATATTTTGTTAAGGTTGTGAATCTAAAGTAAAAGTCTGTTGGAACTTAAGATAACATATACGTTTTTGCAGCTTTGAACTGGGATGTCTGTGATCGAATGAGAAGAACAAACCGAAGTATAAAAACTGCTTGGGCTGACACAGATAGGAATGAGGATAACTTTGATGAAATCCAGACAAAATTTCTGAAAAAAGTAAGATCCTGGTCTTTATTGTCGGCATTAACATATATATTGATGTAGTAAGTTGTGATTAGAATTGTGTTTCATTTTATTTGTATTCCTGGCACAGATGAGCATGAACTACAATCTTGTTCAGAAGGCTCTTCATGCATTTGATATCAGTGGAAGTGGTTTGATTTCTCCAGAGGATCTAAAGTCAGTCCTCAGTAGTTTCATTTTTCCTATGAATGAGCGAATTTTCGGTGGACTTTTAAACAGGTATAATTACATGAACACATTTATAACAGGGATTTGCATTTTATTGCATATTGGCATACTTGCAACTGACAATGATATGCCCCCATGTGTGACCCAGGTTTGGAGTACAAACTACTGAGCCTGTATCCTGGAGCCAGTTTCTAGCCTTATTCCAAGACAGGCAGCAGGCCTTGTCAGAAAGGTGGGCAACAAGTTGTCTCATCACCCTCATCTTAGCAAAGAATAGCAGCAGCAAAAATGGCCTTTACCATGTCTGTCTGTTTCTTTCAGGAAGTGGAGTGCTCCTGTGATGCCTGACAAAATGGGTGTTGAGGGAATCCTGCCAAAGCTCCAACATCAAGTTCAGCAGGTTCACACTCTACTCAAACGGGGCTTTCAGATCTTTGACGAGGTAGTAAAGTACATTCATGGTTTCACAGTCTACATGCTTTTAGTTTTATATAATAAATAATATGCATTTTGTTCTCTTTCCACAGAATAAAACTGGAGTCCTTCCATGGAGTGAGCTGCGAAGAGTGGTTGAAGGCCTCACCTTTCGTCTGACAGACGAGCAATTCAAAGGCCTTGTTGATCTTCTAGATCCTAAATGCTCTGGAGTTATCAATTACGGCCAATTCATCGAGCTCTGTCAAAATCATCCAACATCAAGACCAATGGTAATCATTCAACGGGTTAGAAAAAGACAATAGTGCCAATAAGATAAAGGGATCTGTTCTGTTGTTGACAATTTAACACAAACTGCTCACAGATATGTTTATGTGTAGTCAGCAGCACAGCCACAAGCAGTGTTTGGTCTACAGGAAATACAAAAGCAAAGGAATAATTTGAGAGTGAGGAGTCCAACTGATCAGAGCACAACCTCCGTTGCAGTTCATACATGGAATACAGTAATATATGATCGATTAAATGACTAATTACTAATTGAACTAATTGAAGACTTTGATTAATTAAATGAGTGTCATACAAACTAAATGTATGCTGACTGACACAGGTGGAGACCATTTTGAGGGACAGACTGTCGGAACAGCTGGATGCAGTCCTGAATCTTCTCGACCAACTTGACCATACCCAAAATGGAACTGTCAGTTCTGTGGAACTCAAGAGGGTTGTTCAACAATATGGATTGCCTGTATCTGACAGTCATTTTGAAACGTGAGACTTTGTCTTTTTCCAGATGCCTGCACTGTGTAATTCAAGTTCATTCATAAACATGTTGCCTATTTTTCCCTCCTCAGGCTGTGTGTAAACTTCAAAGATTCTGGAGGGATCAATTATAAGAAGTTCCTGAAAGGCTTAGGCATTCAGAACATCAGTGCTGAAGACACCAGTACTCACGGCTCCCTGAGCCTTTTCCAGAGGTAAAATTATGTAGATTCATACTCTAGATCTGATGTGAAGAAAAAATAATAATGTTGTGCATGCAGCTGTGGTAGATAGCACTAGTTAGCTCAAGGCCACTGGATAATCTGGTGGAATGAAAGGGTATGATACATTTTAAAACTTGGTCAAATATGGTTAAAATGAATTGCAGGACTGGAAGTGCTTATCATGCTCACCTCAAGAAACTGAAGGGACAGGCATTACAAGATGTTGTCCTTAAGAAACTCAAAGATGGCCTGGATGGCCGTGGAGTAAGCCTGCAGGACTGTCTGAATATGTCAAGAGGAGGCCCAAAAGCAATCCTCACTCTTGGAGATTTTAATAAGGTGAGCAATCTGAGCATAAACAGAGACTTTGTCAAGAACAAAGTAAGATAGTAGATTACAGTAGACTCTAAGCAATGTGTGTTCACCCTGTATGTGTCATTGATAGATTCTAGATGACTGCAGGATTATGCTGGACAAACCACAATTTCAAACTCTCACTCAAGCTCTTGGGTTTCACAACGGACAAATACCACACTTTGACTTTGTGGCCAAATTTGAAAGTAAGTCTATGCTTGAAATTTCCACAAACAAGTTAACATTGGCCAGCAGGGGGCAGGGCTGTGCAACACTAAACATCGGTGGTGTGTATTGCAGTGCCAAATCAGCAGAATATTCATAATTATTGTCAAAGAACTGGTGACATTTAATTTCAGTCACGACTTTCATTTGCTTGAAACATACTGTATATCCACAACGATAGCATCAAATTTAGTCCATTTGTAAATCAAATACTTTCCTCTTATGAGTGTTAAGGCACGTTTAGACTTGCTGTAGACAACGCGTTCGTGTACGCATCATGGCTGCCTCGCGTATTTTGCGGTAGTTTGGTGCGTCGGTCGTGCACGTCGTCGCAAGCGACCACGACGCGTCCGCGAGATGCAATACTGACAAGAAAGTAGGGGGCGATCATTGCCAAAAGAAAGTGACTGCAAGATGCATTATCAACATCAAAGCTGGGGGCAATCATGAGAGTAAACAATGGCACATGGCCACATCCACATCTGATATTAGGCTAGTCTCCCCCTGGTGAAGACCTCCAGTAAGGTGCGTAATGCTGCAGCGAGTCTGTACACAGGACACAGCAGGTCGCACACGGTCGCATACGCTTACGTTTGGTCTAACGGCAAGTATAATCCCAGCCTTACAGCAGACTTTTTGCCCATGTGAAACATGTCTAACCAAGTTGACCTGTCTTTGCAGAAAGCACAGCCAAGGAGAGGAATCATGAGGTAGAAAGGGAAAATTCGAAAGGGATGCCATCCAGCCTCATTTCAGCAGAAGAATGCCTGCAGCAGCTCAAGAAGAAAATTACAGAATTCCATGGGGTAGCTTTCAGTCAAATATTGTTATAGTCAATGTAGTCTGGCAGTCCTTAGACAAATATCATCATACCGTTGATTTGTAATTGCGAGTGTCAAGGCAGTTGTGTGAAGTTTCCATCTCCATGTGCACCAAGTATCTTGGTCCAGTCCAGAGATGGAAAGTAATGAAACTTCAATTCCACGTTCCTGTTCCCAGGATGCCCTCTCTGCTTTCCGTGTGATGGATAAAAACCGCGATGGTGTGGTCAACTGGAAGGATTTCAGGGCACTCTTTGACAGTCTCCAATTTGTCATCAAGGAAAAGGAGTACCAACGGCTTCTAGACCTCATGGGTTTTCAAAATGGTGCAACACTGAACTATGCAGAGTTCTTCGACATAGTCCATCGCAATAGCAAGGAGGAAGCAGCCATCTTGTCAGTCAAAAAGTGAGCATTCCACAGCTTGACACACCATGATCAGTCAGCAGTAGCAGAATCATGGCAGGCCCATTTGAAGTGCCCTGCACATTATTAAAAAATATATTGAGTGCACCACAGAATAATGTTTAGATACATTTGTACATTTACAGAGATGTTGTTCAAGTACTGTAACCCACAGTACATCTGAAACATACTTAATTAACCACAGAAAAAAAGTTTTTCAGATTTTTTAGATTTAATTGAAAAATGTTTTTTACATATTCTGAAAAAGACCACATTGCTATTAGAGTTGTGCTACCAAGTGTGCTACCAGTTGTGTAAATTTGTTGGCCAGACCTGAAAGTGGAGAGCCTTGTGACAGTGTGGGACATCCATCTAGACCTGACCAGTTGCTTGATTTAGCCTGTGAACAAGTTCATGCTCATCTGGTAGCAGACATACATCATCGCTGGCATGAGATTTCAAAGGTTTGTGCTGCTTGTTCAGAACTGTCCAGAAATATTTAAAGGATCCACAAAATAGCATCGGACAACTGAACAAAGAATAAGTAGACATTTGTTTTTTTGTAGGACTTCTGCCACTTTAATGAAGATGGTGACGCCATTATCCGCAAACTCGATTTGAGACGTCATCTCTTCAAATACTCTTTACCAATCACGCCCAGAGACTTTGAGAAACTGTGGATGAGGTAGGTGGGATTAAATTGATACAGTACTAAATTATACAGTATAAACATCCATTTGAACCTAAGATACATTGTTGATATGGTGATATGTAATAAAGCTACAGTGGTAACATTTGATCTCTCCAAACGGCTTTGAACAGATATGATAAAGGAGGGAAAGGCTACCTGACCCAGACCGAGTTCTTTGAGACGCTGCATGTGGTGCCTGAGGGACAGGACCATTTGTTAGAACCTCCCGTTACAGAAGAAGAGCTGGATATTCAACTGGAGCAACACGTGGACAGAGTGGCATCCCCACCCTGCAGGGATGCAATCTCACAGGACCTTAGGTCAGCCAAGGCCAGACAAAATAGTTTCAAGCAATAACATTAATCATTATGTAATATACTGTATGAATATAGTTCCTCTATCTGTACGCAACCCTATATAATTTATCTAAGATTCAGTTTGTATTACCATGCAATGACAAATCAAACATGCTTTCAGAAATTAGCGTATTTATTTTGAAGTCAAGAAATGCAATGTAATGCTACAATACAATCAAAGACTGTTATAATAATGTGCTATTAGTTCTATTAAATTGCACTTACTGTATAGCAAGATAATGTTGTACAAGGACTTCCCAAATAATTTTGTCAGAGGTCTTGAATAAAGTCTTTCGGCTGACTCTTCCTTTACCAGACATTCAGCCCAGTCTCCCCAGAGTGTTGAAGATCTAAGTCCAGACAGAGCCTTGCAGAGAATCAGAGAGGTTGTAACTGATGCCCCTGATCATCTTCATAAGGTATGATGAGACCATCACATCACAGTTTGTGATGACAAATGCTTCACTGAGTGATAAATGATTTTGGTTACATAAATACCTTTACGTAATACCATAAGTGTGTCACAGGCCTTTTCAGCTTTTGATAAGACAGGACGCGGAGTCGTTTCACCACTGGAGTTTCGACGAGTCTTGGACCACTTCTGCTTTAGACTGTCTGATCGGCAATTTAATCACTTACTGATGAAGCTGAAGGTCAGACAGGAGGGAAATGGCACGGTGAACTGGAGACAGTTCCTTGAGACGTTTAAGTTCAACAGGGAAGAGGTGAAGAGAGAAAAAAGAAGAAAATAAGTAATATTGTAGACGAGTCATAATCAACCTGCATTATAATTAGATTTGAGACAATAATGTGTAACATGATTTTATTCACACTTAAATCTGTATGGTGTGTGTGCGTGTGTGTGTCACTGAATAGACAGCGGACGAATGGCTGGAAAAATTACAGAAGGTTCACTTCCCTAGTCAAGCCCGTCCACTTTCCATCAATGAGATCCTGGGACGAATTAAAGACGTAGTATCTACACGTCTCTATGTGATCACCAAAGAGATGGTGGCCCTTGATTATGCTCACATAAACATAATCTCCAAGCAAGACTTCAAGCAGATCTGTGATCGACATTTCATGAGGCTCACCAGTGAGCAGGTACACTCTCCTACATTCACGCCGGCACCTTAGACTAAAAATGACAGGTAAATGCTAGAGAAGTGACTCATTAGGTTTTGTTTAATTGTGTTTCAATTCATTCAGTTTGAGAATTTGTGGAACATTTTGCCAGTCAACGCTTATGGTAACCTGGAGTTCCATGAGTTTCTGACTAAGTTCAGTGGGAAAGAGCTTGATGATCATGTTCCTCAAGAAGGGCAAGGACCCACATCACCAGCACCATTATCACCTGACTCTAAAGCAGGCATCCTCAAACGTCCTAAAACTGCCTCCTGCTTCATCAGATCTAACAAGGTAAACAGTTATGGAGCTCTTCACAAAGTACCTTGAAAATAATTGCGAAACTGTTGCTCTTCTATAGAATGTATTAACTATGATATGCTGTTAAAGTGCAACCAAAATCCTGTTGGTTGCATCAGTAGTTAAAGAATGCTCCAAAATTTCTGAAGAGGGTATGAACATGCATCTCCACTTGTGTCGCCATAGGCAACGGAGGTCCCTAAACAGACCAAGCGACCACATTCAGCGGGGGCGAAGACAGCATCTTCCCCAAATGGAGAGACTGTGAACAGGAGGATTAGAGGCCAAATTCAAAGCTGCTGGAAGATGATCCAGAGGAGATGCAGGGAGGTGGACCCCGATAGACGTGGGGAGATTGAAATTGGAACCTTTTTAGGTATGGTTGAATAGTACTTATAGAGTCGTCAGGCATGAAAGTTACTGCCCTCATGAGGAGGAAAACTTGCCAGCAGCATACAGTTGAGTGAAGATTTACTTTGAGACTTCACATTTGTTTTAAAGTCCACCTCCTGTGAAATTGAAGGTTTTAACCTTGTTATCATGTCTGCATGATGTCTGTCTGCTATGGTTTACAAGACATATCATGAAGAAAATAAGCAGTCTTTGTCATAGTAGTGGATATCTGCTTCGGATTTATATTTCGCCCAATCACAGCCCAGGTGTGCCAATTCAGGTGTCCAGTGGTCAAAGCAGCCAGATGTGTGCTTTTCATTGAATTGCACTGAATGGTGGTGAATGTGCTTTTATTTGTGTCTAAGGTGTCATGGAGGACCTCCATATTCAGATGAGTCCACTGGAATTTGAGCAGTTGATGGCAAAATATGAAGTGACGAGTAATGGATGCATTCGTTACTCGGACTTCCTGCGTCACTTTGTCCTCCCGCATAGACCTCTGGTCACCAGTTTGCTCAGCAGGAATAAACTCCAACTTCCAAAGATGCCAGTAAGATGGAAAAAAAAGAAGAAAGTTTGTAAATGTGTATCTCGCAGATACGTGATGTAACCTAATATTCTTGTTGCTGTTCCTGTGTTGCCAGTTGAATGCTGGACCACTGACCTCTCAGTGTGCGGAGGCCATGCTTAGGATATGTGGTCCTGTTAAACAATTTTGGAGATCCATGAGGCAGTCCTTTGTGTCCTTTGACAAAGACCGCAGTAGGAAGATTTCTCTCCAAGACTTCAGAAAAGTAATCTTTGTTTTTCATTTTTCATTGTGGAAAAGTAGCTGTTGCATCGACTTGACATTTTAACTTAACAGTTTGGTTAATTTTGTGCCATTTTTATCATTTTCATTCATCCCCTTTCATTGTTCATGTCATTTCTACAGGTTCTAAGACATTACAGTGTTAATCTAACAGAAGAAGAGCTCTTCCATGTCACTTCTTTCTTTGACAAGGACATGTCGGGCAAGATATCTTACAATGAATTTCTTAGCACTTTCCTGGGATGAAGTCAAATAACCTTCTTACTTATAGAGCAAGATAGAGTTGATGAATTATGTCTGTGGTTTGACAAGAAAGACTAGTTATAGGGAGTGAATAGATTTAGTTTTGTACTACTTTTGCACTTTGATGATTCAATCCAAAGCTGTGTTTAAGATCACAGTACTTTAATAAACAGCTTGAATACAATATTGGCTTCTGTGATTTGCTAAAAATTATATAGTCATTCATTACCACTTAATAAATAAACAAACAAACAAACAAATAAATAAATAAATAAATAAAATGTAGGCTTGTCCATTGCTGTTTCCCTACGTGATCCTTCAAGGCTGCTATTTGAAGGATGTTACATTAAATGTCACTGCATTCTTTACTTTAGTATTGATATGCATGTGACAAATAAAACTCCTTGTATCTTTGTAGTCTGTTCCATTGAGTGTTTTCCGAATGCTAATAAAAATAAAAAAAAAATCCTTGTCTTTGAAGGATTTGACTCCGACTTTGATAAACAGGAATGTTGCTCAGGCCTATCCATTTAGTTTTAGACTGTCTGCGTCATCAAACAGATAGCCAATCAGACGTCAGAAGGGCGGGTCAACCGACTGTCATGGCGGCCTCTGTAAGTGGGGCTTGAATTTCCATATCGTGTCAACTACACTTCCAACTTTCTTATTGACTTTCTCCCTAAAGACTTTTTCATCGAGAGCTATTATCATGGGGACTGTACACGCACGGGTAAGACTATATGAATGATGTGAAGAAATGACCACTGCATGACCTCTGATTACAGCATGTGCAGCTAGCTTAGCTCTGCTCAGTCAGTATTCAGTTAATGTTAGCCCGAACCGGGTATCTTCCAAATAAAATGAATGGATCAAAGGATACAGTTGCACATTAATGTTAAACATAACCGCATGTAGACTATTCTTCAAATCACGACTTGTGTAGTAAGATGGGAAGATCTGCGAATCAGCTGAATTCTCTCGGCGGCATTTTCAGAAGGTAGTCATGCTCTGTACATGGCTACGTTGCAGTGACACCAATGTAAAGCTCTCTCACCTGTGGTCCAAAACATTAGTTTTGGTGCGTAGAAGGCTACGTGGAAGAGATTTCTTATCAGAAAGACTGTCCCGTAACCTCAGCTGTCGTTGAAATAATTGTAACGAAAACTGTCCTGATCTTAAACTTTTGCTGTATATTTCATGTAGGCTCTGGACCCTATGCCAATGCATGGCCCTGAACTCGGTGTCCAGGCAGATGACATTGATTTGCCAGAGCCTGAGCAAGAAGCCAAACAAGAAGTTCTCGAAAATAAAGATGTATGTTTATTTTTTGATATGATATCGATTATGATTAGCCAAATGTATTTTTCCTTGTGCACTAGTTTCTAAACTATTTTATTTTCTAGATTGTTGTCCAAAGGGTGCATGTAGATGGTCTTGGTCGCACTAAGGAAGACCTTCTCACATATGAAATCGCAGATGTCTTTAAGGCCAGGAACTTGATCGACGTGAGTATCTAATGTGCATAATTATACCTGGACAATTTATCAATGGCCCTCCCAAAGGGTTAAGCTTACTCAGCATGATGATGCTTACAGGTCATGAAGAAGTCCCATGAAGCCAGACAGAAACTTCTGCGGCTGGGAATATTCAGAAAAGTTGAAGTTGTTATCGACACATCTCAGGGTAAGAAGTCGGTTAGGAGACAAGGACAGAAATGTTTTCTGTGGGGGAACACTTGTTTTACAACAGTATCTCTGCAGGTGTCGATGCATTGCCGAACGGGCTGGATGTAACGTTTGAAGTGAAGGAGCTGAGGCGGATGACTGGCAGCTACAATACCATGGTCGGAAACAATGAAGGAAGCATGGTAAGGGACCTCATATATCATCCATCAATTCTTACATTTTATTGCTTTGCTCTTCACATACACAACATACTTGAAGGGTTGTACTTGTCAGTGAAATTATTGTTCAATCCCTTGACGTTTATGGTATATGTGTTTTTTTTTTCTGATCTCAGGTACTCGGTCTTAAACTTCCAAATATGTTGGGGCGTGCAGAAAAACTCACCTTCCAGTTCTCTTATGGTACAAAAGAGACGTCTTACGGCCTGTCATTCTTTAAGCCCCAGCCAGGACACTTTGAGCGCAAGTATGTCTGGTTTCAGAGAAAGTCACATGAGGATATAAGCTATTTTTTTCCTCTAAATTGTATTACATTTTAGTCTAGGTGAGCCAAGATGAATCTGTAAGCAAATTTGAATTTGTTCTGCAGGTCCATCTGGACAAAAGAACTTTGACACCCCTTTCTGAACTTGCAGTTTTGCTACTTTCATGGGCGTTATCAGGAGTGAAATAAAACTTACATATGAATTAAAGAGAAACAGAAGTGCAGCAACATATCTGTGTGTAAACAAAGGTTTCTAAATGCAGTTGTTTACTCAATTCCAAAGAAAATACACACTCCTGGGTTTTTGGAAACGGATGTCAATTTCCCTCCATTCCAGACTAACCTGCAGACCATATTCACATTTGCTAACCGGCTCATCCAGGTTCACCCAAGCGAATTAGATTTGTCAGAAGGCCTCTCTTTTTCCTAGTGGTTTGCTGTGTTCTGTGTATCTTGTGAACTTCACTGATTTCACTGGTGTCTGTGTTTCAGTTTCTCCATCAATGCATATAAAGTCACTGGGCAGTTCCCGTGGAGTTCACTCAGAGAGACTGATAGAGGGATCTCTACGGAAGTCAGTGTAAGTAATCCAGCTCATTTTGTTACATTGTGTTTGCATTCTCTTTCAATTGCTTTTTTTGCATCCATCACTCTACATGTCCCACGTAGCGATGAGCCATTGTGAACATCGTCGCTATACTTCCAAGTTGTTGTCATTAATCCTGATTATTTTGAATTATTCAGCCAGGATCCAATCATCCTTAGATTATTTAAGGCAATATAGGTCTTAAGTGACATCAGCTAGGCTAAACGCTGAAGTCATTATGATTTTCTAAGGTTAATTACACTCTCTATCCAATGTAATGGCAAATCTAACATGATGGCAGGATAACTTTGTGGTGTATGCGCAACCTAAAGGTATGCTAGGTTTTCTGTATTGTTGCGAGCAAAGTAGCCTGTTTTCCAGACTCACTAATCAATTGCACTTTGACGAGTCTGGCCTCTCATTATTGTGAATTGTTTCCAACTCTATCATTGTGGGAGGCATAGACTTTGTTTAACACTTTGGTTAGGCTGGACCACTGATTTCAACATTGATCAGGGATTCCTACTGTTACTTCTTATTTTGCCTAAACTGACAAACTATGTTGGCAGTCAGGAAACAGTGTATGTAGGGCTACCACAGCCACTTTTGATTTCGAAACTAGCGTCATCCCCTCACATTGCTTATTGGCCTGGCACCCAGGTGGCCGATACCCTGGAAATTCAGAGTTCTCGTGAGAGCGCAATTTAGATTTGCTCAGCGAGTCACTCTGGCAGTCAATAATAATGCCCATTACCCATGCTCTTGGAGCCAAGCTACACTTATCACATCGGTGTATTTGATTTAGGCGGGACAGCGCTGCAACGCCGAAGTCCGGAATCAGTCAGTAAACATTGGCCGTAGTGTTATCCAATTACATTGATGTCCGGAATCAGTCAGTAAACATCCAGTCTTATCCAATTGCGTGCAGTGATGTTTCAAATCCTTGCATACCCATTACTGGATTTGCTCTAATCTGTTCTGAACGTGTAAGAATAAGTAGTTGACTAAATTAAGAAAAAGTTGTTGATAATGAAACTTTTTTGTGAACACTTTGTTTTTATGGTGACATATTTAACGATGCATACAACACTTGATGTGTGTCAATAGTTTGTACAATTTATGAAATGCTCTTCCCTCTGTGTGTCTCTTGTGACCGTCTCCTCCCTAGTTTCCCATCTCGTGGACCAACCACACCCTGAAGTGGGAGGGAGTGTGGAGGGAGCTGGGCTGCCTGGCCCGCACCGCCTCCTTTGCCGTCCGGGAGGAGAGTGGCCACTCGCTAAAGTCCTCCCTCTCGGTATTTACCTTTTCAGTGATGCATTTTTTTGTAATTAGTCTATAGATGGTATACAGTATGACTTTCAAGGGCAATATATAGACAAGACCAGTGTGTGTGATGTGAGCAGTTGGTTCATTCTGTGGTTTTCTTCTTTCACAGCATGCCATGGTCATCGACACACGAAACTCGTCAATTCTTCCCAGAAAGGGTGCCTTACTGAAAATTAATCAGGTTAGTTACCTCTATGTGAGGACACCACACACACACACACACACACACACACACACACACACACACACACACACACTTAACTTAATAGGCCTCATTGATTTCTCATTTAAATGAAGGCAGTCCAGTCATGCCTGGTGATTTGCACTCTAGGAGCTGGCTGGGTACACAGGTGGAGATGTGAGCTATCTGAAGGAGGACTTTGAAATCCAGCTCAACAGGCGTCTCCCCTTCGATTCGGTGAGTAGCACAGAAAACACTATTAATCATGTAGATGTTTCTAAACATTGTAAACAAGTATTAAAATGGTCTCCTCATGTCATCAGAATGGTACCTCAGTTGGCATGATCAGCTGGAGAACAACTGTTGATGTAGGGAAAAGCTTTCTAAAGCCATATTGTCTTATCCTTTGTAGATCCTGTCTACCTCCTTCTGGGGTGGTATGCTCCTGCCTATTGGAGAGAAGCCCACCAGCATTGCTGACAGGTTAGTGCTTTAGCTACTGTATACCATTTAGCTGTTGTGTTACCGGGTGCTGGTACAATTCTATTGCATGAACTATTATAACTATTCATAACTGTTCAAGTAGTTAGAATATCTTTGTCAGCAACAAGATTTGCACCACGAAGTTTTAAAAACCTGTTCTTTTATGGGTCTTTCTTTTTCTGACTATTGAAATAACTTACATAGGGCTATGCAACAGAAGAACAGAGTACATACAAATCAATTGGTAAACAAAAATCAGTCAACAAGTGGCAAACATGTATGGGAACCTCTACGGGACTGTTGGAAAACCATTCACTGTCTTCTGGGTGTTGAGAGGTTGCCAAGAGTGTGAACTGCTGTCATCATACCAAAAGTTAACTTGTGAAGAGCCTAAGAGCTCTTTTCTCATTGTTGTTGATAACTTCACCCCCTGTTTGTAAATTGTTAGTGCTGAGTTTTGTTCTGCAGTTAAAATAATCAGAAAAATAAATGTTTTGACGGGTAGTGTAAATAAAGACCAATAATCAGTGCAATGCCTTGAAAATGTATTATCCACGGTTGTTTGTATTTCTGTAAATGTATTATTGTGTCTATGTTTCTTTCTACAGATTCTATCTGGGTGGTCCCACAAGTGTAAGAGGTTTCAGTATGTACAGCATCGGGCCACAGAGTGAAGGTATGTGTCGTCTGCATTGTCGTCTGAAAACCCAAGAGCATCTATGCTTTTGGCAATATAAGCCTCTTGTGAAAGACCTTTTTTGAGAGGTCTTCATCCAATTATATCTAGAATAGTATTGAACAGATTATACTGACTTATTCTCCTGAGTGTGAAATATCTCCATCACTCAAGATGATTAGCTGGTGTTATTTTGACAGTAAAGCATCAAAAGACCGATTAGACGGACAATGCTGCAGTTTGTGAAATGTTTCATCACATCCATCTTCTTTTGGTGGACAGGTGACTATCTTGGTGGAGAAGCGTATTGGGCTGGAGGAGTCCATATGTACACGCCACTACCATTTCGCCCGGGCAGAGGAGGCTTTGGAGACCTGTTCAGGACCCATTTCTTCCTGAATGCTGGGAATTTGTGCAACCTAAACTATGGTGAGTAGCGTGCATGGGATGGGACCAGTATGTGGGCGGTGGTGGTTTAGTGACAAAGGTGCCAGGCTAGCACATCAAAAAAAAAAAGTTGTCAATGCCAGCCTGCAGTCATAGTCATAAATTGATTGATATCCGGGTCATTTGCGGGCGGGTCAGTTAAAATTGACTAAATATATTTGTAAAAAATACTTAAAATATCAAGAGAAGCCTAACATCAATATTTGACTCATAATTGCTTTTCAAAGACACCATTGGCTAAATGACAGACTTCAATCGATGCAGCATGAACTTGCCACATACTGTAGTCTAACTGTGTGATAGAAGTATGAAGATCGAGATGAAGAAGGAGACGCAAGAATTGTACGAATTTAAAATAGCAAAGACAGTCCTCCGGTATGGGAAATATATGGAGAGGCTTTTAAAGAAGATGACAGCAGTGCTGGTTATGGTCTATTCACTTCATCCGAAGCCATTTTAAAGTATGACCACCACAAAACAGGCACAACCAGGCACTGGAACTGCTTTTTTTTTTTAGGCTAGGCACAAGACCTAATGACAAGTCCTGTAGCTCAGTGAAATAATGGTGATACTTTACACCTTTCATCAGCCTACCGGAATTTTATGATCCCACACAGGCCATGTGTAGCCATGTTAAACTTTTAGCCTAACTTAGATGTCGTAAAAGTGAAAAAACTTTGTGTCCATGGGCATTTGATAAGGGATGTTATGTCATGGGTGCTGCAGGAATTACTGTAATGTTACAGTACACAGGCTATGCACAGCTATGCATAGACTATGGTGCTAAGTGTTTTTCTAGAATTCTCCAAAAATTAATTGCTTATTCAGTAGTAATTCCAGCACTTAGTTCTTAGTTAGTGTCTCAGTCCTTTCCGATGGTCTTGCTTGGCTAATAGAACTTATTTCCTAATTGTCCAGGTGAGGGCCCACGGGCACACCTAAAGAAATTGGCTGAGTGTATCCGCTGGTCCTATGGAGCAGGTATCGTCTTGCGCCTTGGGAACATCGCTCGTCTGGAACTGAACTATTGCATTCCCATGGGTGTCCAGAGTGGAGACAGGTAACCATTGTAACGGAGTGTGTGGCAGCGCTATTTGTACCCACTGTATATTGTAGTGATTTGAAATGATGTAGAGTGTGCTATGTACTCTACTGTAGATCTGAGTAGCCACAGAATAGAAATAATGGCAACAATATCCATTAATTGACGTACAGTAGATGCTGATAACCCTTTTCTTTCTTCAGGATATGTGACGGTGTCCAGTTTGGAGCAGGCATTCGATTCTTGTGAGGCAGGACCTGTGGTCCCGTAGTCTTGTGCATAGACATTGGAATGACACATTTCTTTCTGATGGCCGGAAGCTTCCAGAAGGATTTCATAGCACTTACAGGTTTCACAAATTGACCAAACCTGGCATCATGGCGCAGTTACAAAAATTAAGCGTGATGGGACTACAGCAGTTGAGGAGGCCAGGACCTTCAGTCCAGGAGTACCGCTCTTGCTCACTGTGTTTTGAAGCTTCTGCAGGAGGGATATCAGCCATCAGTGCTCTTAAGTCAAAATATTTATTTGTAATATGAATGTAATTCAATAAATAATTCCCCGACCCCCATCCCCTCTCATCCTATTTATGTTGTGCATGATCAGTTTGCCCTTGAGTGGAGAAGTTCATTTTAAGATTCCACAACCTATTTGTCCGGTGACAAAGACTGATGATCTACATTTTGAATTTAATCGTTTCCCATAAGTATTTTAAGTCTGTAAAGCAAGTGTCTGGGCTGAGAAGTATAGCAGGTAAGGACATGTATAATCATTTGAGTGAAGTGGAATATTAAAGGTACTAATGCTGTTTTAGCTATTTCTCTGTTAGTAATCAAGGCTCTTTGGCGAGACTTTTGTACTCTGAGGCCGGCGGCTTGCCGGACCAAAGTTGCAGGGCTGGTTTTTCGGCTCACAGACACTAGGGGGAAGCGAGACGGCCACCATTTAACCCAGAAAAAGTCACATAACCATTCCAATGACTGAAGCTGTTAAGGTCAATTAAGCTAAAAAAAAAAACCTGCATAGTTCCCCTTGAATGGTAATGGTTGTGTATAAAGAAAAGGGTTTGACAAAAAAGACAGGGAATTTGACCCATGAAGACTGAGTTTTCTTCAAGAAAACTTAGATATGGCAGATAAAGCAAAACACTGGCCTGGAAACACTGCACTTTAGGATGGAGAAGACTAATTGAAAGGAAGAACTGTCAAGAAGAGAAACAGTCTACGGTAATATAAACTTGGTGTGTGTGTGATTAATTCTGTTAGTTTGATCACTTGTTACAAACTGGCAAATGGTCAAATATCCAACAGAGAAAGTTTGCAGAAGTGAGATGATATGTCATAACTTGATGACGGAGAATTTCTAGAACACTGAATTTTCACAATACTCTCTTGAGTCATCACTTAGCCCACTGTATGTGAAGGTTGCAAAATATCATGGAATTATTGAGAAATTATGCATTGCTTTCTCTTTCTATCCATACACGTCTATCATGCTCTTTAAACTAGGGTGCCTAATTACCAGCTAGGCCTGAAATTGTATGATGACAGTGGTTCATTCAAACTACATCATAGAAATGTATTTCGTCAGACATAATCATTTTAATAGGCCTGCTGAAAATTATTGCCCACACACACATGCACAAATGGTATGCTCATGGTGACGTATAAAGCCGCAGTTCATCTCGAATGGGAACCACCTAGGCTGCGACATCAAGTCGAATCCCACTAAAGACAAACAACCTGAACCGTAGCCTGCTTTGTGACCAATAAATAGGGCTCGGGCACACGCATTCTAGGAATATTGCCGCCATATTGGTAGCGCACCGAACGTATCCATGCATTCAGATGCAGAAGACAAGAAGCAGAATATAGTAGGCCTATTAGCTATTCTTTTCCTCTTGCGATCGTGGGCTGCGCTGTTACACCCCACTACACAGCAACATACGACCAAGAAAACTAAGTAACAGGAGTAAATCCATTGTAATCCATAGTAAACTAAGGAGTGAGGCTGTCAATATGGCTGTGCCCGCGAAGTTTTCAGTCAGGATAAAAACTGTATTTATTTATTTAGCTATTTAAGAAAGAGTCCCCACAGGATGTTAAAAACGATATCTTCCAGTTGTACACGTTGACTGTTTAAGCGTTAAAATAATGAGTCTACAGCACTATCGAGGTTGCAAATGTTCGAAATGCGTATTTTTGTACTGTAAATGGCTCATGAGGCTTTCACTCGGAATTTTAAATATGTAGGCAACACAATCGTGTAGGCCTGCACTTACCTTTTTTTATAGGAAGTGTTTTATAAACTCTCCTGGAGGAGGGGCGGGACTGTTGAGGTCGAGCCTAATATGTGCCGTTCAAAGGTCCACGGCGCATCACGGTCCATCACGGTCAGTCAGATCTGCGCAGTGGTGCATGACTTGTGCACGACTTGTTGCGGGGAGCTTTGCTGCGCTTAACTGTCACTGTAAAATCGTAACAGATTCGAACAAGTTGTAGGCCTACACTGTACTACATTTATCATGAAGATACCCATTGTCAACTTCGAGGACTACATGCTAGGGGAAACAAACATCTCTGCCGAAAACCTGCAGAAAATATGTGCCAGCCTGAAGACAGCGTTCATAGAAGTTGGTTTTGTTTATTTGAAGAACACTGGAATAACACAGCAAGAGGTCAGAGGATATACTTATCTTCTCATCCAAACTACCGTAGCTATGTAAGATCATCAATGATCATCATGTCGTGTCGTGAAAATAACCAGTGATTGTTGATAGGCGGAGCAATCTATGGCGGAACACTGAAAAAAAAAAAAAAAAAAAATTAGAAAGTGGGAGTTATGTGCCGGGTGATCTGCTGTAGGCCTAGTCCCTCTAGTTCCGCGATTCTGGTTGATTGAATTGATTGATTTATGACTAGCTCAATGAAGTCCAAACTAGGTCTGACTTCAAGACTTTATTCTCTCTGCTAGGTGGATGAGGTGATGAAAATTTCAAAGGAATTCTTTTACCTTCCTGAGGAGAAGAAACTTTCTTTCAGCAGGGGCAGTTTCAACAATAACCCCAATCATGGTTGGGTCTCCCTAGAAAGAGAGAGGTTTGCTACCTAAAGAATTGACCAAAGCACATGACATTTTGTGATTAATAATGTCATTTTTGTTTTGTGTTAACTTCTTTCAACAATTATGTTTACAGTTTAAATCCAACAAGACCTGGTGATCTAAAGGAAGCGTTCAACACCAGCTCACTGCACCCTGATATAGTAATTATCCCTCATATTGTAACTCATAGTATCCACACAAAAGTCTCCAAATACAATAATATGTGCTTTTGAAGATGGCATAGGATCTCTTTGGATGTCCCTTTCTTTCCCCCTCAGAAATGGCCATCTGAAGATGTCCCTGGTTTTAGAGACAAGCAAGCTTCCTTCTTCATGCGCTGTAAAGAGCTTTCTCTCAGGGTTCTCAGACTGATGGGTCTCAGTTTAGGCCTAGATGCTGATGTCTTTGTCAGTGCACACAAGCAAATTGGAAGTAAGTCGGACATAACCCATAATAGCCATAGAATGCGCTCTGTGCAAGATATAATGTAAGACTTGGTGATATTAGAAACGAATATTATTGATGATATATGCCAAACTCATACACCGTCCTAGAGATTATGAAGTGTAACTGTACAATGACCAATCTATGCTTTTAAGATTTCTTTGCTGATATAGCCTACCCTTTGAATAGTTTGGTCAGTCAGTAGTCAGCATTGACCAAATAGTTAGTATGTCTGTAGGCCTATAGCATGTTAGCATGGATCTGAATCCAAAGGTTGTCTGAAAGATTGAGAGTGGACAAGCTGTCAGAGCCTGCATTTATATTCATCAATACTGAGGACGTAGCAGATATCGCTTGTCATTATTAGTTCTGTCACTAGTGTGATCAGTTGACCTTGGACAAAGCGAAAATAAGCTTCAATACTATTAGACCCCTGGCGTGAAAATATGACTCTCAAAGCCACTGCTCACAAACTTTATAGGTTAATTGTACTGCAGCGGCAAAGCTTATCTTTGACCTTTGACCTTTGTAAATAAATGCTAACAGTGGATAATGTAGCTTTGAAAAGCCCGCCTTGTCACATGTATTAAGCCATGTTTGTTGTCTCTCACAGCTGATGAGAATGGCTCCACTCTGCGGACGCTGTACTATCCCCCAGTGGACAGTGATCAAGTGAAGGAGGGCCAGCTGCGCTGTGGGGAACACTCCGATTATGGCAGCATCACTCTCGTCTTCCAGAGCCCAGAGGGAGGACTACAGGTGACTAGAGAGCAAAGAAGACTATCAATTGTTGACCATCAGTTTTCACCAAAATCATGAGTTGTCCAGGGATCTGTCATATGAGTCACATGAGTGACATGAAATAGTGCATGTCCTGTATGTGTATTAGGAATGAGCAACACTGTGAAAACCATTAGAATCTCCTCAGAGCCTCTTTGCCTCACATTCTGTGCTCTGAGCCGCGAGATGTGTATGTGCATTTTGGGGCTGTTAACATTCAGTGTGTTGAATCAATTTGTCAAAATGATGTAAATTATTGAATTCCTTGTTAGAAATATAACAATGATTTTCTCTCTGCCTGTTCCTGATTGTGGAGTAAATTGATTTTGTTGCCATCAGAACACGTAGACCATGCCGCTGTGGTCATGTTGTTCTGAAATCTTGTCAGAATTTTATATGGTTTATACCCTAGGTTTTGTCACGATCAGGACAGTACATTTCAGCTCCATTTATCCCTGGGACAGTTTTACTGAATATTGCTGATCTCATGCAGAGGTGGACTAGTGATGTTTTTATTTCTGCGGTAAGTTCAATTTGGCAGGATCTTGTAACCTTGTGATGTTTCCCCACACAAATTTTAGGTGAATGTTTTAGGTTTTTTTTACCGTAAAGTCAATTGTTGTTGTAGCTGTTTGACATTAGTTCCATTCACCTTACTTTTCATGTTTTTGTCTTGCCCAGGTCCATCGAGTGCTGCTACCCTCTCCTGGAGATTCAACCACACGCCAGTCTTTGGCCTATTTTGTACAGCCTGATGATGAGGCCTTGATTACTTGCTGTGATGGCTTAAACAAGTATCCCCCTGTAAAATCAGGGCATTACCTTATGGAAAGATTTAAGGAAAGTTATGGACGTAAGTCATCCTCCATGGAATCCTAGATGATAAAATTGTTGGAAACTTTATAATCACAATTAATTTCTAGCAGTGTTGTTTTCAAATTGATAGCAAATAATATGTTTATTATCTAGATTTATTTTACTGTAGGGATATTTGTAGATTCATTATAACTATAATGTCATCATTGTTTTTTTCTAACAATGTTTTAATATTGGAAGTTGTCTTATCAATTAAAGCAATAAAAACTTTCTCCTCTATGTGTTTCATGAAGCAAAGTTATACATATAAATGGCCCACGTGATATGGTAAGTAAACAGCACAATGTGCACCAAAGGGCAATAATCATAATGTTATTGGAAAGCTTAACAAATGTGGCCAAATAAAAGCACGGCATCTTAGGTACATGTGTGGAAGAAATGTTGTGAAATATATCTGTTTTAGTACACCGCTTTCTGGACAAAATTGCACATAGTTAGAATCCTTACTCCCCTGGAAAAATGACCTATATCCAGTCTCAATTAGTTTACAATTGTTGGATGTATCCAAAACCTTTCAATGAATATCTGGAGAGAACTCACATCAAATTTGTCACAAACAGCCTATA
This sequence comes from Sardina pilchardus, assembly GCF_963854185.1. Classification (NCBI taxonomy): domain Eukaryota; kingdom Metazoa; phylum Chordata; class Actinopteri; order Clupeiformes; family Clupeidae; genus Sardina; species Sardina pilchardus. The sequence continues at coordinate 5,854,289 of NC_085003.1, read as the reverse complement.
GGACAAATGTGAAGAAACATATGTGTAGAGAAAATGTAATGCCGCTGACCAATCTTCTGGCTTAGTAAAAAATAATGGCACCATCAGATGGGCTGTTGTGCAAGACCTATTGCATGACTCTTGACCAAACAGTGTGGGATCTGTTGTCGCTTGCTATGCCATCAATGCACTAGGTTTTTTTTTTTTTTAATTCAGTACATATTAGATTTTAAGGGTCATTTGGAATGTGCCTATGAAGCGAGTAATTCACGCTGGGAAGTATTGACTTCTTAAATTGCTTTTGGTGACACATTTTTTGGGGGTGTCTTTAATGAGATTGACAGGAATATGGGAGAGAGAGACCCCCCCACCCACCCCCCAATGTTTTTTCATATCACTTGACAAATCTCTCGCCAGGAAGGTCTGTTGATGGTTGACAACTAATCATTTCATGAAAGAATGACTAATGATGACCAAGATTGAGTTGGTTGGTTGTTCTGTTTTAGGCATGCTGAAATAGTTTTTTTTTTTTTAAGGGTTTTTGCTCAACTCCAATGGGCTCTCTCCAGATACTCTCAAAACATAAATGTGCTTTTAGTGCAAGTAGTGGCATGACTGTCATTGTGCTGCATGAGTCACACTGATGCTTATGCAACTTGTGATACAGGTTTGGAAGAGAACAAGAAGTAGAAACAGAACTGACAAAAAGAGGAAGAAGCACACCAAGCACAAGGTTTGCTTGGACCCCTTGATAATGATAGTTGTTAATATGGAGGGTGAATGAATGTAGTCGATAAGATAAATAATAATTACAGCCTGTAAATGCTGTGGAAATTTGCTGTTTGTATAGCACTATGTTTCACCACAACAAACTAAGTTTTTCTGATGTCATTCTGCATTCCAACCTCCTGCATGATCATAAAGAGGATTTTATGGAGTCTACACACATGCAGGGAACACAATGTTTTTCATACCATGATGGGAGTAGAGTTGCATAGTAAGACCCCTTAGTAAAAATATCTTGGGCCTGCTTGAACCCGGTTGATGGCCGTGTGCATATAATCAATTCAATTCAGCTTTATTTTTTTATAGAATCATAACATAATCATTTTATTCAGCGTTTTTTGTATGGCGTCATAACATAAGGGCACCTTATAGGGCCTCTCACATGGCTGATGTATCAATTCCATGAGACAGGTGTTTTATGCGTCATTTGAAAACGTTTTAGCTAGCGTAATGTGTTAAATCATTTATTTAATAAGGATTAAATAATATAGACATAATGTAATAGTTCTCATGTTTTATAGGTTGTTTAGATTTTAGAGATGTCAAAGGATTCAGACCGTTTTTATTCTGTCCTGTACAGATCTCCCATTGATTTTGTTCTGTCCCATTCAGATCAAACATAACAGAAATTTGCTTATAGGCTATAAGATGCTTGCAGTGCCAGGAATTGAGTGAATATTGCTGAAGTGGGACTTTTGACACAAACAGAAGACTAAACCAATCATTGTACAACTTGAATAGTTAAACAGTACATTTCTGAGTTGAATTCACTTCTCCTATTTGGCCAGTAGATGTCAGATGTTTCAAGTATTTTAGCAGTCCACAGAATCCACACTAGCGGACACACTAGTAACTTAGAGTAGCAAACTTTTTTTCTCACTAGCATAGAAAACAGACAGTTCTTCTCTTCAGTCAAATTGCAGGACATCTCATTTTTTGAGGCTGCCCCCCTGATGAACACCTTGCCATCTCAGACTTGCATGCATTGTCATTTGTAGGTTTTCGTTAGCCTTGCTTGTGTTGCCCACAGCTCAGGCTGGTTGTAGTTCTTTGTACTACTCATGCAGGCTAATGTGAAACGCATCCTTGCAGCTGATGTTTAGTGTGCGTGCTCCCTTTCTGTTGGTCGTTATTCCCAGATGTTAAGCCCTGTGCCTCTTCCTGCAGTGCCAAAGCAGTTGGCCTGACGAGATCTGTTTATGCCAAAGAGGTCTATCAGTACCACTAGATGTCCCAGTCCCATTTGAAACTAGCCTGTGAAGGGGGCTTTATTTCACTTACACTGATTGGATGGACGAATGCCCGTCTCCAGAAATCACTAATAATCCTCTTAGATAGCTCAAAATTCCGACCAATGCCACCGGTAGCCTCTCCTTATTATCCCCTCCCTCCCTGGCTCCCTCGTCAACTCCAGCGTCTCCCCCTCCCTCCCTGGTGTACCCCCTCCCATCTTGATGCCTGCCAAAGTACAAGTGGGAGGAGAGTGTAATCCAAGTGGATTATGCTGTAAATTGGGTGACAGTGGATTGGGCTCTGTGCGGCTGAAGCCCATCAGTTTGTATGTCTAGGCTATTCTATGGCAGTCAGTCTCAACACAGATTTATCAACACGTGGTTCAACGCACCTGCCTGGTCATAGCTCATCCTACGAGCCACAGTGGAAACAGCAACATTCTGCACAGTAGACAGAAGACAGGTTTTCCAGGTGGATTACAAATAAGGAGTATAACTTTTTTTAAATATCTTTTCAAGACCAGCTTGGGGCTTTGGATTTTTTTTTTCATTGCAGATTTGTGTTCCTGTACGTGGAAGAACTGGATCTGCGGTTGAAAATGGTGATCAGAATGAGGGAAGTGGTCTGAGGAATATCTGGCAATGGGATGAGGAGGATCCAGGGCCCAGAATGCATGATAGCTGCTTTTGTCATGGAATACCAACCATGGCAGTTTAAGGGCACGGATGATGGTTTTTGTCATCATGAAAAGACTCCTACTAATGAACGCTGCTCTTTAATGAATCTGTTGTGATATTGTACCATGCACTTTTGAACTCTCATGTACTATTGTATTCTTCACCTCGAGAAGCCTTAGATAAGATAGCTATGGCCAGTGTGCAACATCGAAGGGTTGAAGGATGGCTTTCAGTGTGGATAGTCTCAGCCTGGCTCTGCCTTCTGGTCAATGCACAGATGAAGATACCACCAGAAACGTAAGTACCGGTAGGCTACCAACCTACAACCACCTGCATGTCTAGTTAGCCAGTGATGAAGTAGAGTTGATATCTGAATGTCTGTCTTGACATGAAACATGACCCCTTTAACACCAGTGTTCACTCTCCCAGAGGTTACCAGGGCTGTTAATAGATTCAACTCAATTCATTTATTGATTCCAAATGGGCCAACATTGGCCCTGTTTTGGGTATTTACCATGACAACAAGGGTAAAGAGAAAAGCTGCACCCATTCAGCTTTTGATGTGGTTTGCATGTGGTTTGGATTTGACATAGTAACCTAATAGCACTAAATTCACTAATGAACAGACATTTCAAAATGCATTACCACAGTATGCTTATACTTTTTCTAACATTATACACCACCATTCCACCCAGTAGTCTGTCTTGTTTACCACCACCAGATACTATGCTTTGTTTTGGTGCTTAGCAGAGCTCAGTAGCATATGGAGCCATTTGAGGATGAAGAGCTCATCTCAGACTAACTGGATTCACATAGTGCCGCATGGTTCTTTAACAGTGTAATGCAAATAACATGTCCTTGTTTTGTTTCATTCACATGCTATCAAGTAATCTTTCGACTCCATTTTGGTCGTCAGGCTAGCAAACTTGTTTCCCCACAGATGTGGTTTTAAGGCCTGATTACACAGTGACCCTGATTGCGAGTCCCCTCCCTTTTGAAACCTTTTGAAATTGAACATCATCCAACTGACACCAAAATAGACAGGATAGGAAAAAAAACAGGCACCATCAAGAGATTATTTGGGCTGGAATCTGCGTTCGCTAATAATCCATGCGCATGCAGACTATAATTTGAGAAAATTTTGGATAGGAGGCTGACGGCTTTGCTGTCTGACTGGAATCATGCCGTTTTTAAGTGAACCAGGCCGCTGTCGTAACCCGCTTGACTCTGTTATACTCATTTCTTGAGTGTATTTTTGGGGCTTTGTTGCCTTTTTTTATTCATAGGACAGTGAAGAATGAGACAGGAAACAAGTGGAAGAGAGAGATTGGGTGGGATCGGGGAATGACCGCAGGTCAGACTCGAACCTGGGTCCCCGTGGGCACTTGGGCCCGTTCATAGCATGAACGCTGTAGCCACAGTGCCCCCCTTTATACTCATTTCTGTCAAATTCATCATTTTGGTGTGATGTCCACCAAAGCCATTGAAAAAGACTAGCATACTGCCTAAACTGTTCACATGTATCATCTAGTCTCGTGTGAACTGTTAACATCAATTGAGCTATGTGACAGATCAACAGATCTGACAGATGCTTTCAAAAATGCAGAGAGCACCTGCCCACATGTAGAATATTGATATGACCAGTCGTATATCTTTGCTTTGATTTGATACATGTTCTAATAGTAATAATATTGTTAATAATACTTTTATAGCTCTTTTCAAGACAAATACGCAAATACACTTTACAGTTGTTGACATAGGTACATAACAAACAGGCAATCCATCCATTTAGCATTCATTGGATGGTCTGTCCTATTCCCCCTTGTTGTACCTACATGCTTTGCCATTGCCAACGTGCATTAGTTCCTCTGTTCAGCCTCTGAAGCGGTACTAGGAGAAATGTCAGGTGCTGTCAGCTGATGAAAATTTTTTCCATCAACAGTCACAGGAGATATGCTAGATGAAACATTTTTTTTGTAGGTTATGTTATAAAAGTAATTTTGATCAGATCCCTCTTGGGGTACTCCTGGTGGTGCTGTGACATTTGTCACCAAATTAATTTTGTTTTCAATATTAGAAAAAACTATGTGGCATATGTCTTTTAAGGATATCCCTGCAGTATAGTGACTGGGTGTTTCTATTTGTGTCTCCCTGAGGGTTTTGGTAATCCCTAGGGAGATCCTGATAGTGTCATAATCCAGAATCCTGCCAAGACCTGCTGAGCTCTTCGGGCCACAGACACTAGATACCAAGTATGTTTAAGGCCAGAGACATGCCCTCATAAAGCTTGAGAAAGCGCTTAAAGCCTGCTGTATATCACTTGCAATTGGCAGTGAACTTAAAACTGATGGATCCTGTCCAGAGGTTTTTGTTTGCTTTTTGCAGGGGGTATGTATATAGCCTTCACAGATTGAATCCTAATCCCTTTCTAACTACTCTCTACTCACACTAATTTTCTGTGATTTTTCTATGGCAGCAAAAAATAGTAGCCGCACATTTTCCATAATCTCTGCTCTTTTAACCAAGACCAAAAAGAAATCCCAGGTCATACTGTTCTTCAAGTCTCTTCATTGGTTGCTCATTAGTTTTAGATTTTTTTTAAATTGTATATCAGCTCCTGTTACTGTTGCAATGCTACTGTTTCAGCCTAGCCTTCCACTAACTTTTCTTTTTTGTATATCATTTTAGAACTTTATACATTGTTTTGTTTATTTTACCTTTCTCTTTACCAATCTCTTTATTTCTACCATGTCTTGTTCTTTTCTATGCTGTATTGATGATGGTTTGTTCAGCACTTTTGTTTTGCAATTTTGCAAGAAAGATGTGATTGACTGATTGATTGACACAATTGTATAGTCTAAGGTGAACATCACATACATTACCTTTTAAAAAAAAATCCTCACCTATAAATTGCTCCATGCACTGGCACCTCAGGATCTTACTGATCTTCTCCACGCCTACATCCAATTATGGTCCCTGTGGTCCTCTGACAAGGATCAGCTTGCCACCCCCCGTGGTAGACTGTGGAACCTTTGGGGAAAGAGCATTTTGTTTTGATGCCTCCACCCTATGGAATAACCTACCACTCCACACACATAGTGCCCCTCTCTGGACAAACACACCTCAAAGTACACCTGACCTCACTGAGGCCTTTGGCCTCTAAGCCCTCTACCCTACCGCTCAATGGTGTTTTTTCCCCCAACGGCACCTTCCAGGCAGCCTAAAAGGCACTACCTTTACCCTATTCCTAACCTTAACCCCCTCAACCCTCATCCTACCCCTAAACTGAGGGGAGTAGTGCCTTGAAGGCAGCGCTGCCTGGAAGGCACCATTGAGGGCAAATAATACCAAAGACCTGCCCTACCCCATCTTTTTTGCTAAGCAACCCTGAGTATATTGAAAGGCATAATACACATATTAAACTAAGTTACTGTTGTTATTGTTATCACACGAGCACACCTTGTTTAACTCCATGTTCTTTTTTTCTATCTTTCTTTTCTTTAGGGTTCAGGTGTGGGCCAATATTTTTGCTGATCAAATAACTGCCCTTGCAGCCAAATACTCTGGAGCGCCTCTCTTGCAAAAGGTAAATGGCTTTAGCCTATACGGTATGAACAAGTGCACGGAACAGCATTTCACTATCAACCAGCTGTAATTGAAACAGGATGAAACCAGATGCCCGATCCTTTTCCTTAATACTGAAAGGGCTTCCTGTCCAGATCACCCCCTTTCCCCCCTGATCCCCCAGCCCCTCCATCCCCATTAGACACACGTAGGGATGCTTGTCATTTGTTACAAAACAGGGATTTAGATGTTCTGGTGCTCTGGACACAGAATGAAGTACATGTTGCCCTAAATATTCATGAGAATCTGCTGTGGCACCTGTGAGGTTAGAGGGAGAGTGGGTGTGATTATGTGATTGTGTGTGTGTGTGTGTGTGTGTGTGTGTGTGTGTGTGTGTGTGTGTGTGTGTGTGTGTGTGTGTGTTGTGTGTGTGTGTGTGTGTGTGTGTGTGTGTGTGTGTGTGTGTGTGTGTGTGTGTGTGTGTGTGTGTGTGTGTGTGTGTGTGTGTGTGTGTGTGTGTGTGTGTGTGTTTCATCCTACAGTGGAGCACATTGAAAGGGAAAATACAAACATGTCATTTTTAGATTGCATCTTATTGAAAGCGCTGTCCATTTATCCAGTTGCAGCACACTCTCTTTATTTTGGTGGGATTGGTATAATTTCCCAAAGGGAGAGTATTACCTTCTTGGTTGAGAACAACATGAAGTGGACACCTTACCTTAACAGGATTAGACCAAAGCTGTGGTTAAGAATTTAGCGATCTTTACCTAATGCTTACACAGGTTTTGTGGATTAAGCTTTTTGAATGGATAATCTCTGGGCACTCTGTGGTTTACTGTCACTGAATGTGGGTGTAGTTTTAGCTCTTTAGAAGAATAACGAAAAAAAAGTTTCCTTCATAATATGTCTTTAATATCTCTGAAGGGTTTGCTTCCTCAAACTGTCCTTTTCCTCCCCTTTCATTTCAAAATGATACAACACTGCCATGTGTTTGCTTGAAAATTGTTAGGCGACCTTCACCAATGCCAGACTGGAATGTGCTGTGGATTATATTAAGGATTTGTGTGATCGTATCAGTGTGAATCCTATTAATCATAAACTATGGAAAAATAAGTATCTGAAATTATTTTTCATCACAGAAACTTAAAGATGTGGAGCCCATAGTCAAAATTGAAGATGTGGACGGAAGGGAACTCGTGAAGGAGTTCTCTGATGAGATTGAAAGAATGTTGGGCAGTAAAATGAAATCTGTCAAGGTAAGCTTCCCAGTAACTTTTCTCTCAGACAAGTATTTCATGTGTAGGACTTTGGGTGTCTTTTGAACAGCACATGTGTTGTGTGGTTCATAGAGTTACATCCTGTTTGATTATTTTGTCAGCTGATTCATCAGAATGTGCTGTGAGGAAAAGATACTTTTTGAAACTTTTATGACAGCTCTTGTTAATAATCAAATTATTAACTGGAATGCTGGAATGACTTTTTGCCACAGAACTTTTTTAAAAAATAAGTGGAATCTGAGAAAACAGGGGTATTGTGCTGCAATAGCCAATATAAGTAGTAGCACATTTACTACAGGTACTAACTAGCACACTAAATGTTGTGTCTACAGAGGCTTGCAGATACTGCGGAAGATGCAGATTACTACCATGATTACAATTCAACATTGCAGGTCTGTATTTTGCGAATTTTCATTGCAAAATTATCTTGATGCTAATGTGAATACAGTACTTGTGCGACACAGTCGTTCACTGGTCTTGAACAATAATTGTGACTTGCTTTACCTACAGTTTGATTACTACAATGCCATGCTTATAAACACATTTGACGATGAGGGAAACCCCATCGAACTAGGTGGCGAGTTTGTAGTGGAGGAGAATGAGCATTTCAACAAAATACCTGTCAACACTGCACAGAGTGACATCCAAGTGCCCACAAATGTCTACAATAAAGGTGTGATTATGATAATCTTCTCTTTGTTTTATGTGTCTTACATCAAATTATTTATTTCATACATGAGCCATAAACCATGCACATGAGCCATGTGCTTCAAGTTATTCTGAATAATATCAGCATCTCTATTCACAAGTGATTCATAGACATAGACAGAATATACTGCTCCAGTGACATAGTTTGTCAAAGTTGTGACATTAACTTCAAAAAGTTAAATGTTACAATTTGAAACATTTTAAGTTTAAAAATGTCTCGTTGAGTTCTTGGGAAATATAGTATGATAGTCAGGAATTGTTCAGTTTATCTTGAATGTCATGGCTAACATAATCATAGGGCAGGGTTATGATGCTAGTTCTGCTTTTTCTTGTGTCACCCACAGAGCCTAATATCCTTAATGGTGTGTACATGTCAGAGGCCCTGAACGATGTCTTTGTTAGCAATTTCCAAAAAGATCCCACACTCACATGGCAATACTTCGGGAGTTCTACAGGTTTCTTCAGACTCTATCCAGGTACAGTGATGAGTCCTCTTGAATACCCAGACATTCATTCACAGAACTAGAGGGGATTTTCAGGCTGCAGTACAATCAAAAATGTTTGCGTCTCAATCATGTTTTGTGTGAAATTTGAATGTGACTTATGTAGTCAACCATTGTATTTACTCTGAAGGCATCCAATGGACCCCTGATTCCAACGGTGTGGTGTCGTTTGACTGCAGGAACAGAAACTGGTGAGACTAAGCCCACTGCTTGTACATTATGAAGCCTCTGTGTGACCTGAGGTCACCATGAGAGTGGAAAGAGAGCCTAGTCTGATGCCGGTAACTGAGTTACTGGGCAGGTGCAATGTAGGTAAGCTGTCCACAACAAGTTTACATTTGGCCAAGGATAGTCTGACAGATTATGCGCATGGGTAGCACCCAATTGCCTAGTTATAGCTATAGCAGTACAGTGTTGTCATGATCCTGCAGAAAGACTTTAATCTCATCCTGGAGTGGTTAGCTGCTAAATAGCCAGGTCAGTAGGACCCACATGGGCACCATATGTAGATGTTTGTACTTTTAAGTGATAGTCTGATCAAGTAGCCATGTGCTTGCAGTAATGTTTCAAATAATATAGCAAAGCAGTGATTTATCTTCATATGTGTGTTTTAAATCTGAATTGGTATAAATCAAAGACATGCTAATTATAGTTAGCAGAACAGACTGGAATATATAGATATATGAATATAAATAGTGACTGCTAAATGAATGACCTGAAAAACACAATAAAAAATGTGTATACGTTTTAGTATAGAACGCCCGTTTTTGAAGGCTTTGAAATAGGTGAATGAATGGTTATTCTGGGGCTATTTTATGTGTAGAAATGCAGACAATGCCATTTAGTTTTTCTGGTTGATTCACCACAATCTTTACATTTGCATAACTGACTGCTTATACATGGACATTGAGTATCCCGATTGTTATCAGGTTTTTACGTTTTCTCATTTTTGTTTATGTGCGTACAAAAATGATATGCCAATTTCAGAACACTGGATAAGCCATTATCTAAGTTTTGAGGAATCCAGTTATACTAGCTGGAGCACTCCAGAAGAACTAGGGATACTGTAGCATGAATACACCTTATCCTGGTCACTGACAAAGATTCCAAAGTGTAACATGCAAGATAGATAGCTGATTAGATCCAAAGAAAATAGAGCGGTGTTCTCTAGAATCTTTGGGAAGAATGCAGTAATCAGCAACCTTTGATACCTGTATCTATAATGTATAAAGGGATATTGATAGCCAGTTTCTCTGTGAACATGTAAATATCCTATTCTGAATATGATCAGAATCCAGATAAGCCTCATAATCGTGATATAGAAGTGCATGCAAATGCAGTCACCCTTTGCTCTTTGCACTCTTTACTTTATCGGCTTGTTGTCGATGGGAAAATAGTTGTTTAATAGGATGGGCCCAGAATGATCTTTAGCTCACCCTTGCAATCGCTATCTCATGTTGTTTGACTGTAATGCCACTCACAGTCGTAATGTCCATATCAAAACGAAGGCATGTTTTAATGAGTCTGGTTGCCACTGTCATCGGTAGGTACATTCAAGCCGCCACCTCGCCAAAGGACATCATCATTGTTGTTGATATCAGTGGAAGTATGAAGGGCCTGAAACTGACCATTGCCAAGCACACCATCAACACCATCCTGGACACACTGGGAGAGAACGACTTTGTCAATGTCATTGCTGTAAGGGCCAACACCAACAACTTCACATGCATGGACATTACATGTAAATGTAACAAAAGCAGTTAGCCTTTTTGCTGAGCAGACAAAAAACAGACAGGAAGCATGTGAATTAAACCACAAAAATAAAGTAAATTAGTAAATTTGAAAATGAACGTTGAAATTTGACTATCAAGTTCCCTGATATTCCCTGACTTGATCTAAGAAATGGTCAGATCCATTGTTGTCTTGCCATTTGTGGAATAGACAAAATGACATGATATTTCAAACATGCTTAATTGCAATTCTAAAAAATGTGTACCTATAATTCTTCTCAGGAAGGATATGAACAGTCTATGCAGTAATTTCATTCAATTGTTGCTGATGCTGTTTGTCATGATGAGTATGTCATTGCAGAATAACAAGTATAGGATCTGGCCATTAACGCTGGCACTGATGGTGCTAACTGTTTCTCTCTGCAGTACACTGACTACGTTCGGTACGTGGAGCCCTGTTTCAGAGGCATCCTGGTGCAGGCCGACTTGGACAATCGCGAGGTAAGTCGATTATCCGCTTCGTTTAAGCCCTAGGGACCCTAAGCCAGCGAGACCAAACACCACAGCAGGGCACTCGCACTCTAGAAGGTGCACGCCCTGCTGCCTGGACCATTTCCATCCACGGCCCACGCGGGGAACTCCCAATCCAATACACACACAGCTCTTACATACTGGTGCTGTTGCTGCATGCAGCTAACATGCCATACTTCTCCTCTCCTGGATTCTGATGTTGAAACACTGTACACTGTAGTGAACATTAGTGGTTCAGTCTTCTCAAGTGACTGAAGAAGGCACCATTACAAAGGATGGGTGGAATCACCCACGCGTATGCGAGTATAGACAAGCCATGGTGTATACGTATAGAACCCTGCGTCAGTGTGTACGTATGGTCAGTATCCCAGGATGCATCTGGTGGTGTCTGTGTCTGTGTGTGTGGTCAGCGTGCCGGTGAACCCTTGTGCAGGTCAGTGTGCCACTGTCCGCTCAGCCTTGTGAATGAGGCTTAGTCCAGTCTCCATGGTGGTGCTGATGGGTTTATCTCCAGCCAGAGCTGGTAATGATAGCCTGACCCTAAGCTCAGGAGCATCTGGTCATCACAGATCCTCTAAGGAGACCTCCAGGGACTTCAGCGTCCCTTCTCACTGGCCAGTTGTGGTCCGGGTTGGAAACTGTGTGTATAACATACTGTACATATAGCATATAAAAGCAGCTTTTACAGCACAGCGTGGGCAAATACAGTATATTGCACAAAAATGATTGTCAGCTCGCTCTTGTCAAATCAATCTGCTTTTGCTCACAAGTCTGTTTGTTTTTAGCTGCCTAGCTCGCTAACTCGCCTAACTCTTAAATATTGATACCTTACACAATATAATTCAGCAATAATCTGTAGATTATCGGTTCAAATTATTCATATCGCCCTGTGTTAGCAGGTTGGCTAATTGGGGATATGGTGTACTTTGTGAGTTCTTTTTTAGCTACAGTATCAATCAAGGTGGTTCTGCACCAAAGTCATGGATTTCTGTGCTTGTTGTAGAAACGGTGACACTCAGTTCAATCACAAACTAATTTGGACATGTGTTTAGGAGTGGCCATGTTTACTGACCCCTCACTGAAGACAGATAGTAATTAAGTGTCCAGATTGTCTAATATCGCCCTTTATCCTCCATTTTTTGACAGCATTTCAAACTGCTTGTGAACGAGCTGCACGTGAAGGGCGAGGGGAAAGTAAAGAAGGCCATGAAGGAGTCATTTAAAGTCCTCAACGAGGTCAGTGTCATCTTCACGTACACACACACACACACACACACACGTACGCACAAACCCAGAGAGAGATTCTGCTGCCAACAAAACTGTGATTCCCAGTATGATCCTTCCTCTTTCCAGGCCTCAGCCAATGGCAAGGGCAGCCTCTGTAACCAGGCCATCATGCTGATTACCGATGGGGCCATGGAGGACTTCCAGGACGTGTTTGAGGAGTTCAACTGGCCCGAGAAGAAGGTAAAGCTAAACCAATCATGGCCTATGGCTAATCATACTGATACTGTAAATACATACTGATTAAATGTCAATAACAATAGATTAAGAAAGCCAAGTTCTAACCAGGGTTAAAGATCTGCAGCCTTGCACAAATATACTGAAACAAATGGAAAACAAAACTACCTAATGCAATAACTGTTCTAATTCCATCTGACAGCTTAAATTGCATTAGGCCATTTTATATCACTTGAAACTGAAGGGCTGTGTGCAAATGTACGGAAACAAATATATGGAAAACAACGCTACCTAATGCAATAACTGTGCTAATTACATCTGACAGCTTAAATTGCATTAGACTACTTTACATCACTTGAAACTGAAGGGCCGTGTGGAGAGTGCAGACCTCAGCCTAGGCCGAAGTGTAATTTATAATGTCAGCAAAGCTATAATGTGAAACTTAATGTGAAGATTTTTTTAAATGGTATTTTTTGGGGGGATAGGCAACACTTTTCCATGATTTAATTTTTGTGTAATCACGCTTGCAAACAAACTGACTGACAGACAGACATACGAACTGCACAGAAAGCATAACCTCCTTGGAGGAATACAATTAGCTTGTAATTTGAGAAAGTCATAGTGCATTTCTGTTGATATAGATGGATAGATAGATAGATAGATAGATAGATAGATAGATAGATAGATAGATAGATAGATAGATTGATAGATACGTAAAAAGAGCATCAAGGAATCTAATTCTGTCTGTATGTTTGCTTGATGATGTATGAATATGTCTGTGAGTGAGAGCAATACGAAGCGTACAGTACATCCACCACCAACATACAGTATATGACAGATGGATAAGAGCCCCAGTATCTCACAACTAAAGAATCCTATAGGCTTACAGTGTTGGAATCCAGCAGATCCACTTTATGTCATATGAATCAATTTGTATCTTGATAAAGGCAAAGTATAAACCGTTATTATCTACTGATTTAGGTAGCTGTCACCCAACTGTGCCTTTTCAATGTAGTGGGTGAGGATTATGTTGCAAGTGAACGATGGTGGCTCTATCCTCAAAATTTGTTCATCCAAGTAGGACGTCTGTGATGAAAATGGAAACGTTCTGTACATCTCTCCTATGCACAAGATCGCCGACCGTTTTTCCAGACTATTTAGCCCATCCATAAGGCTCTAATTTGAAGGATGGCATTTTATCCACTGGAGACGCCCGGCAGCTTAAAAAGATTTAAGCCTCATGTTTATCTCCTGCAAGTGCCATATCTTTCATGTTCAGTTCAAATCTAGAATGTGCATGTACAGTGAAGAGAAGGCTTATGTGTCTCTCAAGAGTGAAAGCACTTATCAGTGACAGGTTGACATTAGACGTCCTTAACATTGCACTCTCCCTTTTGATGGTGGTTCAGTGTGTAGTCCTATATGATTTCTAGGGAAACCGCACACTGAGGAAGGCTATGTGGCCTAAACGTCTGTTTAGAATCCTTGCTGCCAAAGAAAAAAAGACAATAAAACACAGGAAATAACTTTTAACAGGAACTGGCCTTTTGTCATTTTTGAAAACCTAGCTCACAGTGGAACAAATGCTCTATTCTGTAGGACTGCGTTCTTTACCCTCTCTTTAGCCCGAGCTTCTGTGACAAGCCCTGTAAATGTCCTCTATTAATGTCTTCTGGGTCTTGTCTCAACCTCTAGTACAAAGACATTCCATTGCACAGATTTACTTTGAAAACTCTCACATGTCATCTTAACAGCATGGGACTTTTCCAAATTTTTCCCAACAGCAGAACTTTGATATTCAGCTTTTTTCATTCCAGGTCCGCGTCTTTACGTACCTTATAGGACGTGATATGACTTTTTCTGAAAATGTCAAATGGATTGCTTGCAACAACAAAGGTGAAGTGATATCAGCCAATGAGTTATTGATTTCAGTGTTTATACATCTGTTGTGTAGTAAGATTTCGACATTTTTAGTTAATTCTTTTGCGTTTCTATTTTGCAGGTTACTACACCCACATCAACACACTAGCAGATGTGCAAGAGAACGTTATGGAATACTTACATGTGCTGAGTCGACCTATGGTCATAGACCATGACCATGACATCATCTGGACAGAGGCGTACATGGACACTGTGGTAAGCAGACTCAACGATTATTATTGTTTAAGAGGTGGTTACTTGCCACATGGCCTCAGTCTCTGACTCGGTTTTCTCATTCTGTGTTTCTTATTTCATTGTAAACGTTTCATTGCTCACGTCATGTGCTTTGTCCTGTGCCCGTTTCTCCTATTTACAGCTCCCTAACACAAAGGAGGTAAAGTGTAGTCAGGCTCCCATAGTGATGTAGCGTCATTAGGTCGTCTAACAGCCCTGCAGGAGCAGACTCATAGACTTTTAGTTGTGCAGTGCCCTCTAGTGTCAGATTTCTGTAAATACAGTAGCTCTCCATCGAGGCCCTGTTGTAGAGGATCACGGTTGTGACCACTCCAGTCTCTAATTAGACTGACCTTTTAGTTGAGGTCATTTTGTTTAGCCGTTTGTTTCACAGTGTCTGGGTAATATAGATGCTAACCAAATGTCTCTCTCTTAGCTATTCAACACAATGGCTCACAGTTTGCTGTTAATGACATCTGTGGCCATGCCAGTGTTCAGCAAGAAGAAGGAGACGGTCAGTATAGTGGTTATGTTGATGGGTTTGATACTGGACCCTTGGTGGGAGTTTTATTGCAACCTCTTTATGGGTCTGTTTTCCTCCAGCTGTCGCATGGAATTCTCCTGGGTGTGGTGGGGACTGACATTCCCCTAGTAGAAGTGATGAAGTTGGCACCCCGATACAAGGTCAGCTTTGTTAAACCGTGCGTGCTACAGTTTTGTGAATTTTGTGGACTCCAATACTTTATGTATAATAGACTAAAGGTGGGTGGGGGTGCTTAAAAGTGTGTTCAGTGTGTAGCAGTGTTAAATACTGTACATTATTGTGGTTGTCATGTTGCATTCGCTTCATATTTGCATGTTGTCCTTGCTGCTGCTGTAGCTGGGAGCTCATGGCTATGCCTTCCTCATCACTAACAACGGCTACATCTTGGCACACCCAGACCTACGGCCTTTGGTAAGCATATCCCTGTAGCTTCATATGTATGCATGTGTTAACACAATGTGTTCTGTGTACGTGCTAACTTAATGCCAGGATTATATTTTGCTCTGAAAACTCTTGCTTTGTGAGCACTACAGATGTGGTCTCTGTTCTACCTACACACATTGAGCGCTCTTTCTTCTCACCTGTGGTGTGTCTGTGGTAAACCCTCTGACCCACAGTATAAAGATGAGAAGAAGAAGCTGAAGCCCAAACCCAACTACAACAGCGTAGACCTGTCTGAGGCCGAGTGGGAGGACACTGAGGAAAATGTAAGACTCAACACACACACACACACACACACACACACACACACACACACACACACACACACACACACATTCACATGGACTTAGTCATACTCACACATACAGACACATTCAGGAACAGGGAGACACGCATGTACTCAATCTATATAGATATCCTCTCACACTTGACAATGGTGTTTGTGTGTGTTACCTGCGCAGCTGAGAACCGCCATGGTGAAAGGAGAGACCGGCACTCTGACGTTAGATGTGCGAGCGTCTGTGGACAAAGGAGTAAGTCGACCCTGCTCTGAGTGTTCTAAAAAGGAATTTCCTTTTAAGCCATTCACATGGATCTAGTATATCAGGAGACATCTGTTACAATATGAGCTAAAACACCTGCTGCGTAGCTTACAGTAATTTATGCTGGTGTATTTGTCTTTCCATAGAAACGGCCCTTGTTCCTGAAAAATGATTATTTCTACACAGTCATTGATGATACTCCCTTCAGGTATTATGTGACCTGTTTACTATGTTTTAACACCTCTGTGACTAAACACTACACATAAATGTAGCCCTTTCCTGGTACTGTCATGCCACGTGTTTTATGTCATTAAATATATAAAATAAAATTCACAAAATTATCATTGTCCTTCCAGTTTTGGAATGGTGCTCACTCGTGGCCATGGCGAGTATATATTCTATGGGAATGTGTCTGTGGAGGAAGGTAATAGCATCTTTGTATTCATCTTGCATACATGTATATAGTTTTTAATCACATGAAGCTGCCCTGTTGTACCATGCTTTTTTTAAACGCATTACGCTGTGTTGGTTTTTGTTAGTACTGTACCAATAGTATCATTATTCCTCTCTTTCTTTGGTCAAAATCTGTGGGGAGCTAAATCTGTAAGATGCACTGACACCAAATAACCTCATGCTCATGATGCTCATGATGCTCATGAGCTATTAAATGTAGTGTAATTACACCTATTTGCCACTATGAGTCGCTATAATCATTGCATTTAGAATTGTATACCACAAGACACATACGGTGCAGCCATATGCTTTTTTGTGTCATCCCTTGGATATGGATTCCTTGGATTCCTTGAGAATACACTGGAGTAATTTCCATCAATCTCCCATTCCACTGTCAGAATTTCATGGATAGGAAGTGCATTGATAGATGGGTGCATTGGTTTGCCATAAGCTTTACTACATTGCTTGGACACCAGTGATTGCCTCTTATCTTTTAGTTGTGTATTTTATTTGTTTATTGTATTTATGTTTATTATCTGTCATATCTGTGTATACAGTACCTACCTACTGGTACACAAATATGGATAAAGATGAGGAAAGGCTAAGGAAACCCTAAGGAAATTCAGTATGTCTCAGTATGTCTAACAGTGGCACTTTCCTTTAGGATTGCATGATCTTAACCAGCCAGACATTTCCATCGCAGAAGACTGGTAAGCTTTCATGTTCCCATGTCACTAAGTGACATGACAGCCTTTTTCTGAGTTTCCTGCTTCTTCGTCTGTTTTCAGAGACACCTGTGTGGCGCTAACTGCTCTGTGTGTTTGGTCCTCTCCAGGACGTACTGTGAGACCGACATTGACCCTGACCATCGCAAGCTCACTCAGATGCAGGCTGTCTTCAAATATCTCACAGGGAAGGACCCTGACCTGGAGTGTAAGTGTGTAAAAATCCCTTATCTCGATGCTTTGGGCCATGATGCGTTGGAGTCGGAGACATTGATTGGAGTTCTTGCAGATGGCAGATATATTTGCATACAGATGTCTCACAGACATATTTCTGCCATTTCAGGCGATGAGGTGCTGCTACAGCAGCTGCTGTTTGACGCCGTGGTGACTGCTCCCATGGAGGCTTACTGGACTGCCATGATGATGGATGCCGCAGGGTAAGAGAGGCTTTTATGTCAGGTGTCATGACATGTGCTGTACACCAGTGAGATCATCCAAACCCAACATCCCACATATTCCTTCGTCTGTCTTCCCAGAATTGATCCAGGAATTGAGACTGCCTTCCTGGGGACCCGGTCTGGACTGCTGCGAGTCACCAGATATGCAGGCAGTGAACGGCGGGTGGCGAAGTAAGTGACACTGACTTAGAACAAGTGGAAATGGACTAATCACACATGGAAACCTTTGCAATAGTGTCAGTACATGAGGTTTATAGACGGCATACACACTCATAATTTATTATCATGACGTTTATTACATTTAAAGCAACACTATACAACAATGTGATGCTTTTAAGGTATGGTTTGAGATGGTAACTAGTAATACCAAACTGATTTTATTGGTATTATTTTGACACTCCATTTGATGGCATATGGTCATGTGAAACACAGATGAACATGTTGCACCCCAAAATATGTATCGCTCTGTGGTCTGGATTGCCTCAAAAAATGTGAAAGTTAGTTTTAAACCAAAACTCTTTACCGTTGCTTTAATTTGGCAGTTTCTTTTTATGCTAAGTGACTTACAGACCAATCGGGTATAGTTTCTTCAATTTGCAACAGCACAATGCAATCATTTTATACAGTAATTTCCCACATGTAAGCCGCATTGTGTATAAGCCGCAGGACAGTGTTTTATGCAAGTTAAAAACTAACACAACTAGCTGAAGAAATTTTGCAAAATCAATGTACAAACCGTGGCTAATAGTCGGGAATTTACGATATATTTGAATTGTACTTCTTCATTATGGTCAGGCTCTCAAGGCTTCACTTAGTCGGTCAGCACCTCAGGAATCTAGATGTGCACTGATCATTCTCTCTCTGTAATCCCACAGGAAATTCCTCACTGAATCAGACAAGAAGAACCTCTTCACTGTGGACCACTTCCCTGTGTGGTATCGGATAGCAGCCGAGAATCCCCCGGGGAAGTTCCTCTTCTACATGCCCCAGGGAGAGGACAGCAAAGGTACGCCCCCGTCACCGTAGTGGGCTAAACAGTATGTCTGTGTGGTTGATTGCCATCTAGTGAAGATAGCCTAAGTTGAATTTCTCCCCCTTTGCCACATAGGTGCAAAGTATGTCATTGCTGTTACGGGTGTAACGGTGACATCTGGACCACGGACAGCGTTGGCTGGAGGTGAGTACCTGCCTTATGTAGTTCTACTCCTCTTTGGGTAACATCTAGTTCTTCATATTCATCTAAGTCCATTATAATCAGTCATCGTGCCACATTGTCAGTTCTTCATTGTCAGTTACATTGTCAGTGATTCTTTAAATGAGATGCGTATAGAAAAACAGACAAATAGCTAGCTGTGATGTTTATTGTGATTGTGTTGAAAGCGTTTCGTGTATGGCATGGTCTGGTGTATGTTATGGGAATCTTACTAGAGTATGAAGGAGACAGCTGGTGATCAATGAAATGTTGAGTAATTATACTGTACATGTACAGTACATGTATGTGATACTGATTTAAAAAAGCTTTGTTTGCTATCATGTGAATAATGCGAAGATTACATGACCATTCGAAAACAGGGGAAAGTAGCAAAAGCCTGAATTTCTAAATATTATTCATTTATTTGTATACAATCTCAATACAAAACTGAGATTTGACCTTGAAAACAAGTTTCATGACCTTTAACAACTCTGAGACAGAAATAGTGATTCACATGAAAGAAACACACATCCCAAACAAAGACAGGGGAATTCTATCATAATTTTTCACTGTTTCAATGTTCTGTACATCCCTGACATCTCAATTGTCAATTAATGCATGCATCTTTTTGATGCATTTACTAAAAAGGAAGACCAACAACAACTTTTCAGATGAATACACAAAAACTATGAACAAAAACAAACAAACAATTAAATGCTCAATGATGTCATGTGCGTGTAATAATTGTAGACATACTGTATATAAACAAACAGATTTTATACTTTAAGATACAATGAAATGTTTACACTGGTGGTTTGATAATGCAACTGATGATCAATTGTATTATTTATGTTTCATTTTTATAAAGATCATTGGTTTCTATTTTCAGCCTCCAAAGTTATAGACTGCATACAGGCTACTGCTTGTGCTAACACGCAAATATATCTATTTACCTATCGCCTCTGCCAGTGCCTATTTATCTAATCACACACACAGCCCAGTATTGCGTCTGTGGACTCTCGTCATGTAGGTTAATTTTTCTACCTGGCCAACATTTGACAGGTCAGTAAGTGTTAACTACACTTTTGTAAATGCTGTGCTGACATTGCTGGAAGTTTACATAGCTTAGGCCAGTGTTTCTTAACTGCTGGGTCAGGATCCAAAAGTGGGTTGCGGAACCATTGTGGGTGAGTCGCGGAACTTGTGGTCAAAAATGAATTAAGAATCGGGTCCAGTGTGTGGTGTGCATTACATTGCTGGTACATCAGAACCATCAGAACTAAAATGCCACATAGAAACAAGGCACCCCTGTCAAAGTCAAACCTGTCGAGTACTTTGACAAGTGACATAAAGAGTTGAAGACTTCACAAATGTAACCATCTGCATGTTCCAATTTAAACAAGTAGGCTTTTGCGTGTCTTACCATGTAGGCTAGCTCACCTTATCCGTTAGGTTGAACACTAAAAAATATATTTATGGGTCGCGACTTTATGAACATGGGAAGTTGTGGGTTCCAAAGCCAGGCCAACTTCTAGCAAATGAAACATTGCGCGTTCCACTTTTGATTAAATAGCCTAATTCCTGAACGTTTTTTGTTGAGAGCTGATTATGCAACTCTATTTGATAGAGGACAGATTTAGGTTGTTGCTAGTGACAAAATTTTAGCTTTTAGTGTGATTATGATCTGTTTGTAAATTACGTGTAATTAAAAAGTGTTTCAATCGTCCTGGCTGTCACTAAAGACAATAGGCAATAGTTTAGATTAAGGGTAGTCTTTAATCGGTGATTCATTCAGTGCTGTTTTCTAAAAAAAAATATTTAAAACATTTAATTGAGAAGTGTTTGCTGATTTGTTTTTGGATGATTTTGTTAAACACTTTGCCAGCTCAGACACAAAAAATGCTGTCAAATTATTTTGACAGCTACAAAAACAGATGCCGTAAGTTACTGTGGGGAAAAATTCAATAGAATAGAATAAAATTTATTTTAATGTCCCCATTTGTTTTAGCACAACATAGCCCAGTGATTGACAACTTAGATAATTAACTTTAATATGTTTGTATATTTTGTATTTGCATTTTATCCAAATACAAAGACATTTGATGTTAGAGTATGGTCTTTGTCCATCTTTGTCCTTCAATTTATGAGTATGGTGTTTGGTGCATGGTTTTACAAATGCATGTGTGCTAATTTAATGGTTTCTGTTTATCTAGATGCCACCCTTGAATTAATCAGTGCCCCACTAGGGCCACCCTTGTTAAAAACGTCTAGAATCACCACTGCACATTTTGACACATTGGGACGGAAAACTTGGTTCATTTTAGGTTCACTCCCCACTACATGGTACCATATCAGGGTCACTCACCATCATACAATTCCAGAAGTCCTATATCGATCGTTCTTTTAATGGGCAAATGAAAACAGCGTGCCATTCTCCCTTCTTCTTTACAATAATTCGAACAGTAGTTTGCCATTGCATCATAAAATATCATTTGTCCTAAACATCTCTTCTCAGACAATTCTTCTTTACAATAATTTGAACAGTAGTTTGCCATTGCATCATAAAATATCCTTTGTCCTAAACATCTCTTCTCAGACAACAGTTCTTGTATCTGGTGTTCACTTATTTCAATCAGGACATTAAGACGAAGGACAATAGCAGGTGAGGACAAAAGGTGTAAAAACACCTACTTCTGTTAGAGAGGAAAGGGTGGTGGGTACAGCTCCTTTTTAAGAGGGTTGGCAAAAAAAAACAGTGGAGATGACGATGTAAATCCAAGCAGTCAGACACACACCTCTCGTGACAACACCACCTCAACAGTGGGCGTGGGCACCTCCGTCTCCCGCGCCACGTCGGGCAAGAGCTCGCTCTTCTCCTCCTGCTCCGGGTCCTTCTCCTCGCCGCCGTCCGCGGGCGGCTTGTGCGCCTTGCCCTTCTTCTCCCTCTGGTACTTGGCGGCCAGCGAGGCGTAGACGCAGCCGTAGGTGGCGGCCACCACCATCATGACGCACACCACGCCGCACACCACGCCCGCCACCACCACCGTGGCCGCCGCCCGCCGCACGCTCACCGCCCGGTAGCGCTGGCGCACGCAGTCGCCGGCCCCGTCGTCGCCCCCCGGCTCCTGGCCATCTGCGGCCCTGGAGCAGGGCAGGGAGCTGTCGCGCGTGCAGTGGCTGAACATTTCGGCGGGGACTGCCCGTATGTCTCGGCCCCAGAGCTCTTTGGGCAGACTGCACTCCAGAGCGTCCACCTGTCCCCCTGTGCATTCATGGAGCAAATTCTTAGTCAGCAGAGTTATTTAAAGCTTTTCAGTTAACAGCTAAGTCAAGACCTTACAATGAACTTCACATCCAGTGGTCTGTTCTAAGCTGTCCTGCGTCTGTTAAATAGTGACATAGAAAGTGAATTATCTCTATTTAGCAAGTAATCTCTCAGTTTAGCAACCTTTTGAAATTAACTATGCATCCTGAGATTGCAGGCATGTATTTGACCTTGTATATTGCACTGCTTCAAAGAGCAGGTAAAATCAACATTAGACTCTTTTACATCAGTACCTATAGTGTATGGTCTATATGCATGGGTTTCATCAGGTCCCTCAACAGGTGTATAAAATCAAGCACCTTGATTATGAATGCAGACTGCATGGTGCCTGATTAATACACCTGTGGAAAGGGACCTGATGAAACCCATGAACATGTTTATGTTATATGCAGTCCATTGTCCCTGACTCACCCCTGTAGAGCATCCACTCCAGCCAGTGCTTGAACTCCACCAGGGTGCAGTCGCACTCCCAGGGGTTGCCCACCAGCAGGAGGCTCTGCAGCTCCGCCAGGGGCTCAAACTGGGCCCGCTGCACGCTGCGCAGGCCGTTGGCGGCCAGCGAGAGCCAGGTCAGCTCCTGGAGCCCTCCCAGCAGCCCCCGGGGCAGCGCGGTCAGTCTGTTGAGGGACAGGTCCAGGCGCCGTAGCTGCGTCAGGCCCTGGAAGAGGTCAGCGCCGAGAGCGCGCAGGCTGGTGTCGCTCAGGACCAGCTCGGTCAGTCTCCCCAGCTCGCCGAAGATGCCCACTGGCAAGCTGAGCACGGGGTTGCTGGAGAGGTCCAGCCGCTCGAGCCGGCTTAGATTAGCGAAGGCCCTGACGTGCAGCACGGAGATGTTGTTGCTGGAGAGGTCGAGGCTCTGCAGGCTGGCTATGCTGGAGAAGACCCCCGGCTCCAGAGCGCTGAGGTTGTTTCTTGAGAGCTGGAGGACGCAGATGTCTCGGGGCAGCTGATCCATCATGTAGCGCAGGGAGGCGATGCCCTGGTCATTGCACACGGCGTCCGTGCCCGCACAGACACATGTACCGGGGCAGCCTCCGGCCAGCGCTAATGTCCCCAGTAGGCAAAACAGAGACGCACATACTGCAAGAGCTAGGACGGAGAAAGAAGTATTTTAATGTCTGTGAAGCAATGATCTTTAGATATTAGAAACAAAAATCTCATACCTCTGTATTCCATTAGTTAAACAAACACTCATAATATTTTGTACTGTTAATCTATTTGAAATGGTAAGACTTGTTGTAAATGTAGACCTAGAGAAAAGAACAGCAGTGTGTCAAGACTTACACAGTCGGCCCATTCTGCTCCCGGTCACCCTAGTGAGGTACCGCGTGTCT